>NC_091012.1:482500-622500 GCF_041146395.1 Eulemur rufifrons | reverse complement strand
GGTTAGGGATAGGGTTCAGCGTTAGCTTTAGGGGTTCTGGTTAGCGTTAGGTGTTAGGTTAGTGTCAGGGTTAGGTCTAGTCGTGAGGGTAAGGTTTAGGGTTAGCTTTAAGAGCTAGGGATAGGTTTAATGGTTAGGATTAGGATTAGGGTTAAGGGTTAGGGTAAGGCTTAGGGGTTAGGGTGAAGGGTTAGGGTCAATGGTTAGGGTTTTTGTTAGGCATAGCGTTGGGGTTAGAAGTAAGGGTTACTGTCAGTGTTAGGGTTGTAGGTAGGGTTACGGTTAGGGTTAGCGGTTTAGAATTAGGATTAGGGATTAGGTGTCACAGTGATGACTAGGAGATAGGGTTAGAAATATGGGATAGGGGTTGTTCTCAGGAAATGGGTTATGCATTAACGTTAGGATAAGAAGATAAAGTTAGGCGCACGGTGAGGTTTACGTGTTAAGGGGAGAAATAGGAACAGGGTTGGGTGTTATGTTCAGGGATAGGGTTATCTGTTAAAGGTATTGTTTATGCTTAGCGCACAGGCCCTGTCTGCATTAGGCGGGCGGGGGGAGTTTAGGGGGCTGGGATTGTACCCGGGAACCCACTCTATCATACTCTGGGTATGGGCCCGTGGGTTTCATGCAGGACACAGTGGTAGAGCCTCCTTTCACGCATGGCATGGGAGGATTGCAGGCTTTCTAAACTCTAAGAAAACAAGAAGTCTGAGAATTACATTTAGGGTTAGGCTTATGATTAGGGTTAAGGATGAAGTTTAGTGTTAGGGTGAGGGCTTAGGTTTAGGGATTAGGGTTAGGGTTAAAGGTTACTCTTAGTTTTAACGGATACACTTTGGTTTAGGGTTGAGGTTTACGGTTAGGGTTAAGATGAGGGGTTAGGGTTTGGTACAGGGTTAGGGTTAAGTGTTAGGTTTAGGGTTGAAGATTAGGATTAGGGTTAGGATTAAAGGTTAGCGTGAGAGTTAACACTTAGTGTTAAGGTTAAGAGTTAGGGTTTAGGGTTAGGGTTAGGGTTAGGGTTAGTTTTAGGGTTAGAGTTATGTGCTATGGTTTGTGTTAGAGGTTAGGGTTAGGTTTACTGGTCACGGTTAGGGTTACGTTTAGGGGGTAGCATTAGGGTTAGGGTTAGGGTTAGGGATAAGGGATAGGATTAGGTTTAAGTGTTGGGCTTAGGGTTAGGGTTTATTGTTAAGGTTAGCATTAAATATTAGGGTTAGGGTCAGGGTTAAATGCTTGGGTGCGGGTAATGGTTAGGGTCAGGGTTAAGGTTCACGGATAGGGTTAGTGTTAAGGGTTACGGGTAGGTTTAGGGTTCAGGGTTAGTGTTAGCATTAGGGCTTAAGGTTAGGATTAGGCGGTAGGTTAGATTTAGGGTTAGATGTAGGCGTTAGGGTAAGGGCTAGCGTTAGGGTTAAGAGATAGTGTTAGGTTTAATGTTTAGGATTAGGGTTAGGGTTTGGGGTTAAAGTAAGTGTTAGGGGTTAAGTGTAAGGATCCAAGGTTAGGGTTATTTTTAGCTGTAGTGTTAGGGTTAGGGATAAGGGATCCCATTAGCATTAAGGTTATTCTTCCTGTAGGGTTAAGGGTTAGGCTTAGAGTTAAAGGTTAAGGTTAGGGTCAGGGTTAAGATTTAGGGTGAGGGTTAATGGTTAAGGTAAAGGTTAAGCGTTAGGGTTAGGGATTAGTGATTAGGGTTTTTGGTTAGTGTTAGGGTTAGTGGTTAGGAGTTAGTGTTTTATGAAGGGGTATGGTTAGAATTAGGATTGGGGTTAGAGTTAGGGTGAGGTATAGGGGTTAGGTTTAGGGGTTAGTTTTAGGGTAAAAGGATAGGATTAGGGTTACGGGTTGGGCTTAGGTTTAGGGTTAAAGTTTACTGCTGGAGTTAGGGATAGTGTTCAGCGTTAGCTTTAGGGGTTCTGGTTAGGGTTAGGTGTTAGGTTAGTGTCAGGGTTAGGTCTAGTCGTGAGGGTAAGGTTTAGGGTTAGCTTTAAGAGCTAGGGTTAGGTTTAATGGTTAGAATTAGGATTAGGGTTAAGGGTTAGGGTAAGGCTTAGGAGTTAGGGTGAAGGGTTAGGGTCAAGGGTTAGGGTTTTTGTTAGGCATAGCGTTGGGTTTAGAAGTAAAGGTTACTGTCAGTGTTAGGGTTGTAGGTAGGGTTACGGTTAGGGTTAGCGGTTTAGAATTAGGGTTAGGGATTAGGTGTCACAGTGATGACTAGGAGATAGGGTTAGAATTATGGGATAGGGGTTGTTCTCAGGAAATGGGTTATGCATTAACGTTAGGATAAGAGGTTTAAGTTAGGCGCACGGTGAGGTTTACGTGTTAAGGGGAGAAATAGGAACAGGGTTGGGTGTTATGTTCAGGGTTAGGGTTATCTGTTAAAGGTATTGCTTATGCTTAGCGCATGGGCCCTGTCTGCATTACGCGGGCGGGGGGAGTTTAGGGGGCTGGGATTGTACCCGGGAACCCACTCTATCATACTCTGGGTATGGGCCTGTGGGTTTCATGCAGGACACAGTGGTAGAGCCTCCTTTCACGCATGGCATGGGAGGATTGCAGGCTTTCTAAACTCTAAGAAAGCAAGAAGTCTGAGAATTAGATTTAGGGTTAGGATTCTGGTTAGGGTTAAGGATGAAGTTTAGTGTTAGGGTGAGGGCTTAGGGTTAGGGAATAAGGTTAGGGTTAAAGGTTACTCTTAGGTTTAACGGTTACACTTTGGTTTAGGGTTGAGGTTTACGGTTAGGGTTAAGATGAGGGGTTAGGGTTTGGTACAGGGTTAGGGTTAAGTGTTAGGTTTAGGGTTGAAGATTAGGATTAGGGTTAGGATTAAAGGTTAGCGTGAGAGTTAACGCTTAGGGTTAAGGTTAAGAGTTAGGGTTTAGGGTTAGGGTTAGGGTTAGATTTAGGGTTAGAGTTATGTGCTATGGTTTGTGTTAGAGGTTAGGGTTAGGTTTACTGGTCACGGTTAGGGTTACGTTTAGGGGGTAGCATTAGGGTTAGGGTTAGGGTTAGGCTTAGTTTTAGGGTTAGAGTTATGTGCTATGGTTTGTGTTAGAGGTTAGGGTTAGGTTTACTGGTCACGGTTAGGGTTACGTTTAGGGGTTAGCATTAGGGTTAGGGTTAGGGTTAGGGTTAAGGGATAGGATTAGGGTTAAGTGTTTGGCTTAGGGTTAGGGTTTAGTGTTAAGGTTAGCGTTAAGGATTAGGGTTAGGGTCAGTGTTAAATGCTTGGGTGCGGGTAATGGTTAGGGTCAGGGTTAAGGTTCACGGATAGGGTTAGTGTTAAGGGTTACGGGTAGGTTTAGGGTTCAGGGTTAGTGTTAGCATTAGTGCTTAAGGTTAGGATTAGGCGGTAGGTTAGATTTAGGGTTAGATCTAGGCGTTAGGGTAAGAGCTAGCGTTATGGTTAAGAGATAGGGTTAGGTTTAATGCTTAGGATTAGGGTTAGGGTTTGGGGTTAAAGTAAGTGTTAGGGGTTAGGTTTAAGGATCAAAGGTTAGGGTTATTTTTAGCTGTAGTGTTAGGGTTAGGGATAAGTGATCCCATTAGCAATAAGGGTCTTTCTTACTGTAGGGTTAAGGGTTAGGCTTAGAGTTAAAGGTTAAGGTTAGGGTCAGGGTTAAGACTTAGGGTGAGGGTTAACGGTTAGGGTAAATGTTAAGCGTTAGGGTTAGGGATTAGTGATTAGGGTTTTTGGTTAGTGTTAGGGTTAGCGGTTAGGAGTTAGTGTTTTATGAAGGGGTATGGTTAGAATTAGGATTGGGGTTAGAGTTAGGGTGAGGTATAGGGGTTAGGTTTAGGGGTTAGTTTTAGGGTAAAAGGATAGGATTAGAGTTACGGGTTGGGCTTAGGTTTAGGGTTAAAGTTTACCGATAGGGTTAGGGATAGGGTTCAGGGTTAGCTTTAGGGGTTCTGGTTAGGGTTAGGTGTTAGGTTAGTGTCAGGGTTAGGTCTAGTCGTGAGGGTAAGGTTTAGGGTTAGCTTTAAGAGCTAGGGTTAGGTTTAATGGTTAGGATTAGGATTAGGGTTAAGGGTTAGGCTAAGGCTTAGGGGTTAGGGTGAAGGGTTAGGGTCAAGGGTTAGGGTTTTTGTTAGGCATAGCGTTGGGGTTAGAAGTAAGGGTTACTGTCAGTGTTAGGGTTGTAGGTAGGGTTACGGTTAGGGTTAGCGGTTTAGAATTAGGGTTAGGGATTAGGTGTCACAGTGAGGACTAGGAGATAGGGTTAGAATTATGGGATGGGGTTGTTCTCAGGAAATGGTTTATGCATTAACGTTAGGATAAGAGGTTAAAGTTAGGCGCAGGGTGAGGTTTACCTCTTAAGGGGAGAAATAGCAACAGGGTTGGGTGTTATGTTCAGGGTTAGGGTTATCTGTTAAAGGTATTGTTTATGCTTAGCGCACGGGCCCTGTCTGCATTAGGCGGGTGGGGGGAGTTTAGGGGGCTGGGATTGTACCCGGGAACCCACTCTATCATACTCTGGGTATGGGCCCGTGGGTTTCATGCAGGACACAGTGGTAGAGCCTCCTTTCACGCATGGCATGGGAGGATTGCAAGCTTTCTAAACTCTAAGAAAGCAAGAAGTCTGAGAATTAGATTTAGGGTTAGGATTCTGGTTAGGGTTAAGGATGAAGTTTAGTGTTAGGGTGAGGGCTTAGGGTTAGGGAATAGGGTTAGGGTTAAAGGTTACTCTTAGGTTTAACGGTTACACTTTGGTTTAGGGATGAGGTTTAAGGTTAGGGTTAAGATGAGGGGTTAGGGTTTGGTACAGGGTTAGGGTTAAGTGTTAGGTTTAGGGTTGAAGATTAGGATTAGGGTTAGGATTAAAGGTTAGCGTGAGAGTTAACGCTTAGGGTTAAGGTTAAGAGTTAGGGTTTAGAGTTAGGGTTAGGGTTAGTTTTAGGGTTAGAGTTAGGTGCTATGCTTTGTGTTAGAGGTTAGGGTTAGGTTTACTGGTCATGGTTAGGGTTACGTTTAGGGGTTAGCATTAGGGTTAGGGTTAGGGTTAAGGGATAGGGTTAGGGTTAAGTGCTGGGCTTAGGGTTAGGGTTTAGTGTTAAGGTTAGCATTAAGGATTAGTGTTAGGGTCAGGGTTAAATGCTTGGGTGCGGGTAATGTTTAGGGTCAGGGTTAAGGTTCACGGATAGGGTTAGTGTTAAGGGTTACGGGTAGGTTTAGGGTTCAGGGTTAGTGTTAGCATTAGGGCTTAAGGTTAGGATTAGGCGGTAGGTTAGATTTAGGGTTAGATGTAGGCCTTAGGGTAAGGGCTAGCGTTAGGGTTAAGAGATAGGGTTAGGTTTAATGCTTAGGATTAGGGTTAGGTTTTGGGGTTAAAGTAAGTGTTAGGGGTTAGGTTTAAGGATCCAAGGTTAGGGTTATTTTTAGCTGTAGTGTTAGGGTTAGGGATAAGGGATCCCATTAGCATTAAGGGTCTTCCTTACTGTTTTTTTAAGGGTTAGGCTTAGAGTTAAAGGTTAAGGTTAGGGTCAGTGTTAAGATTTAGGGTGAGGGTTAACGGTTAGGGTAAAGGTTAAGCGTTAGGGTTAGGGATTAGTGATTAGGGTTTTTGGTTAGTGTTAGGGTTAGCGGTTAGGAGTTAGTGTTTTATGAAGGGGTATGGTTAGAATTAGGATTGGGGTTAGAGTTAGGGTGAGGTATAGGGGTTAGGTTTAGGGGTTAGTTTTAGGGTAAAAGGATAGGATTAGGGTTACGGGTTGGGCTTAGGTTTAGGGTTAAAGTTTACTGCTAGGGTTAGGGATAGGGTTCAGGGTTAGCTTTAGGGGTTCTGGTTAGGGTTAGGTGTTAGGTTAGTGTCAGGGTTAGGTCTAGTCGTGAGGGTAATGTTTAGGGTTAGCTTTAAGAGCTGGGGTTAGGTTTAATGGTTAGGATTAGGATTAGGGTTAAGGGTTAGGGTAAGGCTTAGGGGTTAGGGTGAAGGGTTAGGGTCAAGTGTTAGGGTTTTTGTTAGGCATAGCGTTGGGGTCAGAAGTAAGGGTTACTGTCAGTGTTAGGGTTGTAGGTAGGGTTACGGTTAGGGTTAGCGGTTTAGAATTAGGGTTAGGGATTAGGTGTCACAGTGATGACTAGGAGATAGGGTTATAATTATGGGATAGGGGTTGTTCTCAGGAAATGGGTTATGCATTAACGTTAGGATAAGAGGATAAAGTTAGGCGCACGGTGAGGTTTATGTGTTAAGGGGAGAAATAGGAACAGGGTTGGGTGTTATGTTCAGGGTTAGGGTTTTCTGTTAAAGGTATTGTTTATGCTTAGCGCACAGGCCCTGTCTGCATTAGGCGGGAGTGGGGAGTTTAGAGGGCTGGGATTGAACCCGCGAACCCACTCTATCATACTCTGGGTATGGGCCCGTGGGTTTCATGCAGGACACAGGGGTAGAGCCTCCTTTCACGCATGGCATGGGAGGATTGCAGGCTTTCTAAACTCTAAGAAAGCAAGAAGTCTGAGAATTAGATTTAGGGTTAGGATTCTGGTTAGGGTTAAGGATGAAGTTTAGTGTTAGGGTGAGGGCTTAGGGTTAGGGATTAGGGTTAGGTTAAAAGTTACTCTTAGGTTTAACGGTTACACTTTGGTTTAGGGTTGAGGTTTACGGTTAGGGTTAAGATGAGGGGTTAGGGTTTGGTACAGGGTTAGGGTTAAGTGTTAGGTTTAGGGTTGAAGATTAGGATTAGGGTTAGGATTAAAGGTTAGCGTGAGAGTTAACGCTTAGGGTTAAGGTTAAGAGTTAGGGTTTAGGGTTTAGTGTTAGGGTTAGGGTTAGTTTTAGGGTTAGAGTTATGTGCTATGGTTTGTGTTAGAGGTTAGGGTTAGGTTTACTGGTCACGGTTAGGGTTACGTTTAGGGGTTAGCATTAGGGTTAGGGTTAACGGATAGGATTAGGGTTAAGTGTTGGGCTTAGGGTTAGGGTTTAGTGTTAGGTTTATCATTAAGGATTAGGGTTAGAATCAGGGTTAAATGCTTGGGTGCGGGTAATGGTTAGGGTCAGGGTTAAGGTTCACGGATAGGGTTAGTGTTAAGGGTTACGGGTAGGTTTAGGGTTCAGGGTTAGTGTTAGCATTAGGGCTTAAGGTTAGGATTAGGCGGTAGGTTAGATTTAGGGTTAGATCTAGGCGTTAGGGTAAGGGCTAGCGTTAGGTTTAAGAGATAGGGTTAGGTTTAATGCTTAGGATTAGGGTTAGGGTTTGGGGTTAAAGTAAGTGTTAGGGGTTAGTTTTAAGGATCCAAGGTTAGGGTTATTTTCAGCTGTAGTGTTAGGGTTAGGGATAAGGGATCCCATTAGCATTAAGGGTTTTCCTTACTGTAGGGTTAAGGGTTAGGCTTAGATTTAAAGGTTAAGGTTAGGGTCAGTGTTAAGATTTAGGGTGAGGGTTAACAGTTAGGGTAAAGGTTAAGCGTTAGGGTTAGGGATTAGTGATTAGGGTATTTGGTTAGTGTTAGGGTTAGCGGTTAGGAGTTAGTGTTTTATGAAGGGGTATGGTTAGAATTAGGATTGGGGTTAGAGTTAGGGTGAGGTATAGGGGTTAGGTTTCGGGGTTAGTTTTAGGGTAAAAGGATAGGATTAGGGTTACGGGTTGGGCTTAGGTTTAGGGTTAAAGTTTACTGCTGGGGTTAGGGATAGGGTTAGGGTTAGCTTTAGGGGTTCTGGTTAGGGTTAGGTGTTAGGTTAGTGTCAGGGTTAGGTCTAGTCGTGAGGGTAAGGTTTAGGGTTAGCTTTAAGAGCTAGGGTTAGGTTTAATGGTTAGGATTAGTTTTAGGGTTAAGGGTTAGGGTAAGGCTTAGGGGTTACGGTGAAGGGTTGGGGTCAAGGGTTAGGGTTTTTGTTAGGCATAGCGTTGGGGTTAGAAGTAAGGGTTACTGTCAGTGTTAGGGTTGGAGGTAGGGTTACGGTTAGGGTTAGCGGTTTAGAATTAGGGTTAGGGATTAGGTGTCACAGTGATGACTAGGAGATAGGGTTAGAATTATGGGATAGGGGTTGTTCTCAGGAAATGGGTTATGCATTAACGTTAGGATAAGAGGTTAAAGTTAGGCGCACGGTGAGGTTTACGTGTTAAGGGGAGAAATAGGATCAGGGTTGGGTGTTATGTTCAGGGTTAGGGTTATCTGTTAAAGGTATTGTTTATGCTTAGCGCACGGGCCCTGTCTGCATTAGGCGGGTGGGAGGAGTTTAGGGGGCTGGGATTGTACCCGGGAACCCACTCTATCATACTCTGGGTATGGGCCCATGGGTTTCATGCAGGACACAGGGGTAGAGCCTCCTTTCATGCATGGCATGGGAGGATTGCAGGCTTTCTAAACTCTAAGAAAGCAAGAAGTCTGAGAATTAGATTTAGGGTTAGGATTCTGGTTAGGGTTAAGGATGAAGTTTAGTGTTAGGGTGAGGGCTTAGGGTTAGGGATTAGGGTTAGGTTAAAGGTTACTCTTAGGTTTAACGGTTACACTTTGGTTTAGGGTTGAGGTTTACGGTTAGGGTTAAGATGAGGGGTTAGGGTTTGGTACAGGGTTAGGGTTAAGTGTTAGGTTTAGGGTTGAAGATTAGGATTAGGGTTAGGATTAAAGGTTAGCGTGAGAGTTAACGCTTAGGGTTAAGGTTAAGAGTTAGGGTTTAGGGTTAGGGTTAGGGTTAGTTTTAGGGTTAGAGTTATGTGCTATGGTTTGTGTTAGAGGTTAGGGTTAGGTTTACTGGTCACGGTTAGGGTTACGTTTAGGGGTTAGCATTAGGGTTAGGGTTAGGGTTAGGGTTAACGGATAGGATTAGGGTTAAGTGTTGGGCTTAGGGTTAGGGTTTAGTGTTAGGTTTATCATTAAGGATTAGGGTTAGAATCAGGGTTAAATGCTTGGGTGCGGGTAGTGGTTAGGGTCAGGGTTAAGGTTCACGGATAGGGTTAGTGTTAAGGGTTACGGGTAGGTTTAGGGTTCAGGGTTAGTGTTAGCATTAGGGCTTAAGGTTAGGATTAGGCGGTAGGTTAGATTTAGGGTTAGATCTAGGCGTTAGGGTAAGGGCTAGCGTTAGGTTTAAGAGATAGGGTTAGGTTTAATGCTTAGGATTAGGGTTAGGGTTTGGGGTTAAAGTAAGTGTTAGGGGTTAGGTTTAAGGATCCAAGGTTAGGGTTATTTTTAGCTGTAGTGTTAGGGTTAGGGATAAGGGATCCCATTAGCATTAAGGGTCTTCCTTACTGTAGGGTTAAGGGTTAGGCTTAGAGTTAAAGGTTAAGGTTAGGGTCAGTGTTAAGATTTAGGGTGAGGGTTAACAGTTAGGGTAAAGGTTAAGCGTTAGGGTTAGGGATTAGTGATTAGGGTTTTTGGTTAGTGTTAGGGTTAGCGGTTAGGAGTTAGTGTTTTATGAAGGGGTATGGTTAGAATTAGGATTGGGGTTAGAGTTAGGGTGAGGTATAGGGGTTAGGTTTCGGGGTTAGTTTTAGGGTAAAAGGATAGGATTAGGGTTACGGGTTGGGCTTAGGTTTAGGGTTAAAGTTTACTGCTGGGGTTAGGGATAGGGTTCAGGGTTAGCTTTAGGGGTTCTGGTTAGGGTTAGGTGTTAGGTTAGTGTCAGGGTTAGGTCTAGTCGTGAGGGTAAGGTTTAGGGTTAGCTTTAAGAGCTAGGGTTAGGTATAATGGTTAGGATTAGTTTTAGCGTTAAGGGTTAGGGTAAGGCTTAGGGGTTACGGTGAAGGGTTGGGGTCAAGGGTTAGGGTTTTTGTTAGGCTTAGCGTTGGGGTTAGAAGTAAGGGTTACTGTCAGTGTTAGGGTTGTAGGTAGGGTTACGGTTAGGGTTAGCGGTTTAGAATTAGGGTTAGGGATTAGGTGTCACAGTGATGACTAGGAGATAGGGTTAGAATTATGGGATAGGGGTTGTTCTCAGGAAATGGGTTATGCATTAACGTTAGGATAAGAGGTTAAAGTTAGGCGCACGGTGAGGTTTACGTGTTAAGGGGAGAAATAGGAACAGGGTTGGGTGTTATGTTCAGGGTTAGGGTTATCTGTTAAAGGTATTGTTTATGCTTAGCGCACGGGCCCTGTCTGCATTAGGCGGGCGGGGGGAGTTTAGGGGGCTGGGATTGTACCCGGGAACCCACTCTATCATACTCTGGGTATGGGCCCATGGGTTTCATGCAGGACACAGTGGTAGAGCCTCCTTTCACGCATGGCATGGGAGGATTGCAGGCTTTCTAAACTCTAAGAAAGCAAGAAGTCTGAGAATTAGATTTAGGGTTAGGATTCTGGTTAGGGTTAAGGATGAAGTTTAGTGTTAGGGTGAGGGCTTAGGGTTAGGGAATAGGGTTAGGGTTAAAGGTTACTCTTAGGTTTAACGGTTACACTTTGGTTTAGGGTTGAGGTTTACGGTTAGGGTTAAGATGAGGGGTTAGGGTTTGGTACAGGGTTAGGGTTAAGTGTTAGGTTTAGGGTTGAAGATTAGGATTAGGGTTAGGATTAAAGGTTAGCGTGAGAGTTAACGCTTAGGGTTTAGGTTAAGAGTTAGGGTTTAGGGTTAGGGTTAGGGTTAGTTTTAGGGTTAGAGTTATGTGCTATGGTTTGTGTTAGAGGTTAGGGTTAGGTTTACTGGTCACGGGTAGGGTTACGTTTAGGTGGTAGCATTAGGGTTAGGGTTAGGGTTAAGGGATAGGATTAGGGATAAGTGTTGGGCTTAGGGTTAGGGTTTAGTGTTAGGGTTAGCATTAAGGATTAAGGTTAGGGTCAGGGTTAAATGCTTGGGTGCGGGTAATGGTTAGGGTCAGGGTTAAGGTTCACGGATAGGGTTAGTGTTAAGGGTTACGGGTAGGTTTAGGGTTCAGGGTTAGTGTTAGCATTAGGGCTTAAGGTTAGGATTAGGCGGTAGGTTAGATTTAGGGTTAGATCTAGGCGTTAGGGTAAGGGCTAGCATTAGGGTTAAGAGATAGGGTTAGGTTTAATGCTTAGGATTAGGGTTATGGTTTGGGGTTAAAGTAAGTGTTAGGGGTCAGGTTTAAGGATCCAAGGTTAGGGTTATTTTTAGCTGTAGTGTTAGGGTTAGGGATAAGGGATCCCATTAGCATTAAGGGTCTTCCTTACTGAAGGGTTAAGGGTTAGGCATAGAGTTAAAGGTTAAGGTTAGGGTCAGTGTTAAGATTTAGGGTGAGGGTTAACGGTTAGGGTAAAGGTTAAGCGTTAGGGTTAGGGATTAGTGATTAGGGTATTTGGTTAGTGTTAGGGTTAGCGGTTAGGAGTTAGTGTTTTATGAAGGGGTATGGTTAGAATTAGGATTGGGGTTAGAGTTAGGGTGAGGTATAGGGGTTAGGTTTAGGGGTTAGTTTTAGGGTAAAAGGATAGGATTAGAGTTACGGGTTGGGCTTAGGTTTAGGGTTAAAGTTTACTGCTGGGGTTAGGGATAGGGTTCAGGGATAGCTTTAGGGTTTCTGTTAGGGTTAGGTGTTAGGTTAACGTCAGGGTTAGGTCTAGTCGTGAGGGTAAGGTTTAGGGTTAGCTTTAAGTGCTAGGGTTAGGTTTAATGGTTAGGATTAGGATTAGGGTTAAGGGTTAGGGTAAGGCTTAGGGGTTAGGGTGAAGGGTTAGGGTCAAGGGTTAGGGTTTTTGTTAGGCATAGCTTTGGGGTTAGAAGTAAGGGTTACTGTCAGTGTTAGGGTTGTAGGTAGGGTTACAGTTAGGGTTAGCGGTTTAGAATTAGGGTTAGGGATTAGGTGTCACAGTGATGACTACGAGATAGGGTTAGAATTATGGGATAGGGGTTGTTCTCAGGAAATGGGTTATGCATTAACGTTAGGATAAGAGGTTAAAGTTAGGCGCACGGTGAGGTTTACGTGTTAAGGGGAGAAATAGGATCAGGGTTGGGTGTTATGTTCAGGGTTAGGGTTATCTGTTAAAGGTATTGTTTATGCTTAGCGCACGGGCCCTGTCGGCATTAGGCGGGTGGGAGGAGTTTAGGGGGCTGGGATTGTACCCGGGAACCCACTCTATCATACTCTGGGTATGGGCCCATGGGTTTCATGCAGGACACAGGGGTAGAGCCTCCTTTCACGCATGGCATGGGAGGATTGCAGGCTTTCTAAACTCTAAGAAAGCAAGAAGTCTGAGAATTAGATTTAGGGTTAGGATTCTGGTTAGGGTTAAGGATGAAGTTTAGTGTTAGGGTGAGGGCTTAGGATTAGGGAGTAGGGTTAGGGTTAAAAGTTACTCTTAGGTTTAGCGGTTACACTTTGGTTTAGAGTTGAGGTTTACGGTTAGGGTTAAGATCAGGGGTTAGGTTTTGGTACAGGGTTAGGGTTAAGTGTTAGGTTTAGGGTTGAAGATTAGGATTAGGGTTAGGATTAAAGGTTAGCGTGAGAGTTAACGCTTAGAGTTAAGGTTAAGAGTTAGGGTTTAGGGTTAGGGTTAGGGTTAGGGTTAGTTTTAGGGTTAGAGTTATGTGCTATGGTTTGTGTTAGAGGTTAGGGTTAGGTTTACTGGTCACGGATAGGGTTACGTTTAGGGGGTAGCATTAGGGTTAGGGTTAAGGTTAAGGGATAGGATTAGGGATAAGTGTTGGGCTTAGGGTTAGGGTTTAGTGTTAGGGTTAGCATTAAGGATTAGGGTTAGGGTCAGGGTTAAATGCTTGGGTGCGGGTAATGGTTAGGGTCAGGGTTAAGGTTCACGGATAGGGTTAGTGTTAAGGGTTACGGGTAGGTTTAGGGTTCAGGGTTAGTGTTAGCATTAGGGCTTAAGGTTAGGATTAGGCGGTAGGTTAGATTTAGGGTTAGATCTAGGCGTTAGGGTAAGGGCTAGCGTTAGGGTTAAGAGATAGGGTTAGGTTTAATGCTTAGGATTAGGGTTAGGGTTTGGGGTTAAAGCAAGTGTTAGGGGTTAGGTTTAAGGATCCAAGGTTAGGGTTATTTTGAGCTGTAGTGTTAGGGTTAGGGATAAGGGATCCCATTAGCATTAAGGGTCTTCCTTACTGTAGGGTTAAGGGTTAGGCTTAGAGTTAAAGGTGAAGGTTAGGGTCAGTGTTAACATTTAGGGTGAGGGTTAACCGTTAGGGTAAAGGTTAAGCGTTAGGGTTAGTGAATAGTGATTAGGGTTTTTGGTTAGTGTTAGGGTTAGCGGTTAGGAGTTAGTGTTTTATGAAGGGGTATGGTTAGAATTAGGATTGGGGTTAGAGTTAGGGTGAGGTATAGGGGTTAGGTTTAGGGGTTAGTTTTAGGGTAAAAGGATAGGATTAGGGTTACGGGTTGGGCTTAGGTTTAGGGTTAAAGTTTACTGCTAGGGTTAGGGATAGGGTTCAGGGTTAGCTTTCGGGGTCTGGTTAGGGTTAGGTGTTAGGTTAGTTTCAGGGTTAGGTCTAGTCGTGAGGGTAAGGTTTAGGGTTACCTTTAAGAGCTAGGGTTAGGTTTAATGGTTAGGATTAGGATTAGGGTTAAGGGTTAGGGTAAGGCTTAGGGGTTAGGGTGAAGGGTTAGGGTCAAGGGTTAGGGTTTTTGTTAGGCATAGTGTTGGGGTTAGAAGTAAGGGTTACTGTCAGTGTTAGGGCTGTAGGTAGGGTTACGGTTAGGGTTAGCGGTTTAGAATTAGGGTTAGGGATTAGGTGTCACAGTGATGACTAGGAGATAGGGTTAGAATTATGGGATAGGGGTTGTTCTCAGGAAATGGGTTATGCATTAACGTTAGGATAAGAGGTTAAAGTTAGGCGCACGGTGAGGTTTACGTGTTAAGGGGAGAAATAGGAACAGGGTTGGGTGTTATGTTCAGGGTTAGGGTTATCTGTTAAAGGTATTGTTTATGCTTAGCGCACGGGCCCTGTCTGCATTAGGCGGGCGGGGGGAGTTTAAGGGGCTGGGATTGTACCCGGGAACCCACTCTATCATACTCTGGGTATGGGCCCGTGGGTTTCATGCAGGACACAGTGGTAGAGCCTCCTTTCACGCATGGCAAGGGAGGATTGCAGGCTTTCTAAACTCTAAGAAAGCAAGAAGTCTGAGAATTAGATTTAGGGTTAGGATTCTGGTTAGGTTTAAGGATGAAGTTTAGTGTTAGGGTGAGGGCTTAGGGTTAGGGATTAGGGTTAGGGTTAAAGGTTACTCTTAGGTTTAACGGTTACACTTTGGTTTAGGGTTGAGGTTTACGGTTAGGGTTAAGATGAGTGGTTAGGGTTTGGTACAGGGTTACGGTTAAGTGTTAGGTTTAGGGTTGAAGATTAGGATTAGGGTTAGGATTAAAGGTTAGCGTGAGAGTTAACGCTTAGGGTTAAGGTTAAGAGTTAGGGTTTAGGGTTAGGGTTAGTTTTAGGGTTAGAGTTATGTGCTATGGTTTGTGTTAGAGGTTAGGGTTAGGTTTACAGGTCACCGTTAGGGTTACGTTTAGGGGTTAGCATTAGGGTTAGGGTTAGGGTTAAGGGATAGGATTAGGGTTAAGTGTTGGGTTTAAGGTTAGGGTTTAGTGTTAGGTTTAGCATTAAGGATTAGGGTTAGGGTCAGGGTTAAATGCTTGGGTGCGGGTAATGGTTAGATTCAGGGTGAAGGTTCACGGATAGGGTTAGTGTTAAGGGTTACGGGTAGGTTTAGGGTTCAGGGTTAGTGTTAGCATTAGGGCTTAAGGTTAGGATTAGGCGGTAGGTTAGATTTAGTGTTAGATCTAGGCGTTAGGGTAAGGGCTAGCGTTAGGGTTAAGAGATAGGGTTAGGTTTAATGCTTAGGATTAGGGTTAGGGTTTGGGGTTAAAGTAAGTGTTAGGGGTCAGGTTTAAGGATCCAAGGTTAGGGTTATTTTTAGCTGTAGTGTTAGGGTTAGGGATAAGGGATCCCATTAGCATTAAGGGTCTTCCTTACTGTAGGGGTAAGGGTTAGGCTTAGAGTTAAAGTTTAAGGTTAGGGTCAGTGTTAAGATTTAGGGTGAGGGTGAACGCCTAGGGTAAAGGTTAAGCGTTAGGGTTAGGGATTAGTGATTAGGGTTTTTGGTTAGTGTTAGGGATAGCGATTAGGAGTTAGTGTTTTATGAAGGGGTATGGTTAGAATTAGGATTGGGGTTAGAGTTAGGGTGAGGTATAGGGGTTAGGTTTAGGGGTTAGTTTTAGGGTAAAAGGGTAGGATTAGTGTTACGGGTGGGCTTAGGTTTAGGGTTAAAATTTACTGCTAGGGTTAGGGATAGGGTTCAGGGTTAGCTTTAGGGGTTCTGGTTAGGGTTAGGTGTTCGGTTAGTGTCAGGGTTAGGTCTAGTCGTGAGGGTAAGGTTTAGGGTTAGCTTTAAGAGCTAGGGTTAGGTTTAATGGTTAGGATTAGGATTAGGATTAAAGGTTAGGGTAAGGCTTAGGGGTTAGGGTGAAGGGTTAGGGTCAAGGGTTAGGGTTTTTGTTAGGCATAGCGTTGGGGTTAGATGTAAGGGTTACTGTCAGTGTTAGGGTTGTAGGTAGGGTTACGGTTAGGGTTAGCGGTTTAGAATTAGGGTTAGGGATTAGGTGTCACAGTGATGACTAGGAGATAGGGTTAGAATTATGGGATAGGGGTTGTTCTCAGGAAATGGGTTATGCATTAACGTTAGGATAAGAGGTTAAAGTTACGCGCACGGTGAGGTTTACGTGTTAAGGGGAGAAATAGGAACAGGGTTGGGTGTTATGTTCAGGGTTAGGGTTATCTGTTAAAGGTATTGTTTATGCTTAGCGCACGGGCCCTGTCTGCATTAGGCGGGCGGGGGGAGTTTAGGGGGCTGGGATTGTACCCGGGAACCCACTCTATCATACTCTGGGTATGGGCCCGTGGGTTACATGCAGGACACAGTGGTAGAGCCTCCTTTCACGCAAGGCATGGGAGGATTGCAGGCTTTCTAAACTCTAAGAAAGCAAGAAGTCTGAGAATTAGATTTAGGGTTAGGATTCTGGTTAGGGTTAAGGATGAAGTTTAGTGTTAGGGTGAGGGCTTAGGGTTAGGGATTAGGGTTAGGGTTAAAGGTTACTCTTAGGTTTAACGGTTACACTTTGGTTTAGGGTTGAGGTTTACGGTTAGGGTTAAGATGAGGGGTTAGGGTTTGGTACAGGGTTAGGGTTAAGTGTTAGGTTTAGGGTTGAAGATTAGGATTAGGGTTAGGATTAAAGGTTAGCGTGAGAGTTAACGCTTAGGGTTAAGGTTAAGAGTTAGGGTTTAGGGTTAGGTTTAGGGTTAGGGTTAGTTTTAGGGTTAGAGTTATGTGCTATGGTTTGTGTTAGAGGTTAGGGTTAGGTTTACTGGTCACGGTTAGGGTTACGTTTAGGGGTTAGCATTAGGGTTAGGGTTAGGGTTAAGGGATAGGATTAGGGATAAGTGTTGGGCTTAGGGTTAGGGTTTAGTGTTAAGGTTAGCATTAAGGATTAGGGTTAGGGTTAGGGTTAAATGCTTGGGTGCGGGTAATGGTTGGGGTCAGGGTTAAGGTTCACGGATAGGGTTAGTGTTAAGGGTTACGGGTAGGTTTAGGGTTCAGGGTTAGTGTTAGCATTAGGGCTTAAGGTTAGGATTAGGCGGTAGGTTAGATTTAGGTTTAGATCTAGGCGTTAGGGTAAGGGCTAGCGTTAGGGTTAAGAGATAGGGTTAGGTTTAATGCTTAGGATTAGGGTTAGGGTTTGGGGTTAAAGTAAGTGTTAGGGGTTAGGTTTAAGGATCCAAGGTTAGGGTTATTTTTAGCTGTAGTGTTAGGGTTAGGGATAAGGGATCCCATTAGCATTAAGGGTCTTCCTTACTGTAGGGTTAAGGGTTAGGCTTAGAGTTAAAGTTAAGGTTAGGGTCACTGTTAAAACTTAGGGTGAGGGATAACGGTTAGGGTAAAGGTTAAGCGTTAGGGTTAGGGATTAGTGATTAGGGTTTTTGGTTAGTGTTAGGGTTAGCGGTTAGGAGTTAGTGTTTTATGAAGGGGTATGGTTAGAATTAGGATTGGGGTTAGAGTTAGGGTGAGGTATAGGGGTTAGGTTTAGGGGTTAGTTTTAGGGTAAAAGGATAGGATTAGGGTTACGGGTTGGGCTTAGGTTTAGGGTTAAAGTTTACTGCTAGGGTTAGGGATAGGGTTCAGGGTTAGCTTTAGGGGTTCTGGTTAGGGTTAGGTGTTAGGTTCGTGTCAGGGTTAGGTCTAGTCGTGAGGGTAAGGTTTAGGGTTAGCTTTAAGAGCTAGGGTTAGGTTTAATGGTTAGGATTAGGATTAGGGTTAAGGGTTAGGGTAAGGCTTAGGGGTTAGGGTGAAGGGTTAGGGTCAAGTGTTAGGGTTTTTGTTAGGCATAGCGTTGGGGTTAGAAGTAAGGGTTACTGTCAGTGTTAGGGTTGTAGGTAGGGTTACGGTTAGGGTTAGCGGTTTAGAATTAGGGTTAGGGATTAGGTGTCACAGTGATGACTAGGAGATAGGGTTAGAATTATGGGATAGGGGTTGTTCTCAGGAAATGGGTTATGCATTAACGTTAGGATAAGAGGTTAAAGTTAGGCGCACGGTGAGGTTTACGTGTTAAGGGGAGAAATAGGAACAGGGTTGGGTGTTATGTTCAGGGTTAGGGTTATCTGTTAAAGGTATTGTTTATGCTTAGCGCACGGGCCCTGTCTGCATTAGGCGGGCGGGGGGAGTTTAAGGGGCTGGGATTGTACCCGGGAACCCACTCTATCATACTCTGGGTATGGGCCCGTGGGTTTCATGCAGGACCCAGTGGTAGAGCCTCCTTTCACGCATGGCAAGGGAGGATTGCAGGCTTTCTAAACTCTAAGAAAGCAAGAAGTCTGAGAATTAGATTTAGGGTTAGGATTCTGGTTAGGGTTAAGGATGAAGTTTAGTGTTAGGGTGAGGGCTTAGGGTTAGGGATTAGGGTTAGGGTTAAAGGTTACTCTTAGGTTTAACGGTTACACTTTGGTTTAGGGTTGAGGTTTACGGTTAGGGTTAAGATGAGTGGTTAGGGTTTGGTACAGGGTTACGGTTAAGTGTTAGGTTTAGGGTTGAAGATTAGGATTAGGGTTAGGATTAAAGGTTAGCGTGAGAGTTAACGCTTAGGGTTAAGGTTAAGAGTAGGGTTTAGGGTTAGGGTTAGTTTTAGGGTTAGAGTTATGTGCTATGGTTTGTGTTAGAGGTTAGGGTTAGGTTTACAGGTCACGGTTAGGGTTACGTTTAGGGGTTAGCATTAGGGTTAGGGTTAGGGTTAAGGGATAGGATTAGGGTTAAGTGTTGGGTTTAAGGTTAGGGTTTAGTGTTAGGTTTAGCATTAAGGATTAGGGTTAGGGTCAGGGTTAAATGCTTGGGTGCGGGTAATGGTTAGATTCAGGGTGAAGGTTCACGGATAGGGTTAGTGTTAAGGGTTACGGGTAGGTTTAGTGTTCAGGGTTAGTGTTAGCATTAGGGCTTAAGGTTAGGATTAGGCGGTAGGTTAGATTTAGTGTTAGATCTAGGCGTTAGGGTAAGGGCTAGCGTTAGGGTTAAGAGATAGGGTTAGGTTTAATGCTTAGGATTAGGGTTAGGGTTTGGGGTTAAAGTAAGTGTTAGGGGTCAGGTTTAAGGATCCAAGGTTAGGGTTATTTTTAGCTGTAGTGTTAGGGTTAGGGATAAGGGATCCCATTAGCATTAAGGGTCTTCCTTACTGTAGGGGTAAGGGTTAGGCTTAGAGTTAAAGTTTAAGGTTAGGGTCAGTGTTAAGATTTAGGGTGAGGGTGAACGCTTAGGGTAAAGGTTAAGCGTTAGGGTTAGGGATTAGTGATTAGGGTTTTTGGTTAGTGTTAGGGATAGCGATTAGGAGTTAGTGTTTTATGAAGGGGTATGGTTAGAATTAGGATTGGGGTTAGAGTTAGGGTGAGGTATAGGGGTTAGGTTTAGGGGTTAGTTTTAGGGTAAAAGGGTAGGATTAGTGTTACGGGTGGGCTTAGGTTTAGGGTTAAAATTTACTGCTAGGGTTAGGGATAGGGTTCAGGGTTAGCTTTAGGGGTTCTGGTTAGGGTTAGGTGTTAGGTTAGTGTCAGGGTTAGGTCTAGTCGTGAGGGTAAGGTTTAGGGTTAGCTTTAAGAGCTAGGGTTAGGTTTAATGGTTAGGATTAGGATTAGGATTAAAGGTTAGGGTAAGGCTTAGGGGTTAGGGTGAAGGGTTAGGGTCAAGGGTTAGGGTTTTTGTTAGGCATAGCGTTGGGGTTAGATGTAAGGGTTACTGTCAGTGTTAGGGTTGTAGGTAGGGTTACGGTTAGGGTTAGCAGTTTAGAATTAGGGTTAGGGATTAGGTGTCACAGTGATGACTAGGAGATAGGGTTAGAATTATGGGATAGGGGTTGTTCTCAGGAAATGGGTTATGCATTAACGTTAGGATAAGAGGTTAAAGTTACGCGCACGGTGAGGTTTACGTGTTAAGGGGAGAAATAGGAACAGGGTTGGGTGTTATGTTCAGGGTTAGGGTTATCTGTTAAAGGTATTGTTTATGCTTAGCGCACGGGCCCTGTCTGCATTAGGCGGGCGGGGGGAGTTTAAGGGGCTGGGATTGTACCCGGGAACCCACTCTATCATACTCAGGGTATGGGCCCGTGGGTTACATGCAGGACACAGTGGTAGAGCCTCCTTTCACGCAAGGCATGGGAGGATTGCAGGCTTTCTAAACTCTAAGAAAGCAAGAAGTCTGAGAATTAGATTTAGGGTTAGGATTCTGGTTAGGGTTAAGGATGAAGTTTAGTGTTAGGGTGAGGGCTTAGGGTTAGGGATTAGGGTTAGGGTTAAAGGTTACTCTTAGGTTTAACGGTTACACTTTGGTTTAGGGTTGAGGTTTACGGTTAGGGTTAAGATGAGGGGTTAGGGTTTGGTACAGGGTTAGGGTTAAGTGTTAGGTTTAGGGTTGAAGATTAGGATTAGGGTTAGGATTAAAGGTTAGCGTGAGAGTTAACGCTTAGGGTTAAGGTTAAGAGTTAGGGTTTAGGGTTAGGTTTAGGGTTAGGGTTAGTTTTAGGGTTAGAGTTATGTGCTATGGTTTGTGTTAGAGGTTAGGGTTAGGTTTACTGGTCACGGTTAGGGTTACGTTTAGGGGTTAGCATTAGGGTTAGGGTTAGGGTTAAGGGATAGGATTAGGGATAAGTGTTGGGCTTAGGGTTAGGGTTTAGTGTTAAGGTTAGCATTAAGGATTAGGGTTAGGGTTAGGGTTAAATGCTTGGGTGCGGGTAATGGTTGGGGTCAGGGTTAAGGTTCACGGATAGGGTTAGTGTTAAGGGTTACGGGTAGGTTTAGGGTTCAGGGTTAGTGTTAGCATTAGGGCTTAAGGTTAGGATTAGGCGGTAGGTTAGATTTAGGTTTAGATCTAGGCGTTAGGGTAAGGGCTAGCGTTAGGGTTAAGAGATAGGGTTAGGTTTAATGCTTAGGATTAGGGTTAGGGTTTGGGGTTAAAGTAAGTGTTAGGGGTTAGGTTTAAGGATCCAAGGTTAGGGTTATTTTTAGCTGTAGTGTTAGGGTTAGGGATAAGGGATCCCATTAGCATTAAGGGTCTTCCTTACTGTAGGGTTAAGGGTTAGGCTTAGAGTTAAAGTTAAGGTTAGGGTCACTGTTAAAACTTAGGGTGAGGGATAACGGTTAGGGTAAAGGTTAAGCGTTAGGGTTAGGGATTAGTGATTAGGGTTTTTGGTTAGTGTTAGGGTTAGCGGTTAGGAGTTAGTGTTTTATGAAGGGGTATGGTTAGAATTAGGATTGGGGTTAGAGTTAGGGTGAGGTATAGGGGTTAGGTTTAGGGGTTAGTTTTAGGGTAAAAGGATATGATTAGGGTTACGGGTTGGGCTTAGGTTTAGGGTTAAAGTTTACTGCTAGGGTTAGGGATAGGGTTCAGGGTTAGCTTTAGGGGTTCTGGTTAGGGTTAGGTGTTAGGTTCGTGTCAGGGTTAGGTCTAGTCGTGAGGGTAAGGTTTAGGGTTAGCTTTAAGAGCTAGGGTTAGGTTTAATGGTTAGGATTAGGATTAGGGTTAAGGGTTAGGGTAAGGCTTAGGGGTTAGGGTGAAGGGTTAGGGTCAAGTGTTAGGGTTTTTGTTAGGCATAGCGTTGGGGTTAGAAGTAAGGGTTACTGTCAGTGTTAGGGTTGTAGGTAGGGTTACGGTTAGGGTTAGCGGTTTAGAATTAGGGTTAGGGATTAGGTGTCACAGTGATGACTAGGAGATAGGGTTAGAATTATGGGATAGGGGTTGTTCTCAGGAAATGGGTTATGCATTAACGTTAGGATAAGAGGTTAAAGTTAGGCGCACGGTGAGGTTTACGTGTTAAGGGGAGAAATAGGAACAGGGTTGGGTGTTATGTTCAGGGTTAGGGTTATCTGTTAAAGGTATTGTTTATGCTTAGCGCACGGGCCCTGTCTGCATTAGGCGGGCGGGGGGAGTTTAGGGGGCTGGGATTGTACCCGGGAACCCACTCTATCATACTCTGGGTATGGGCCCGTGGGTTTCATGCAGGACCCAGTGGTAGAGCCTCCTTTCATGCATGGCATGGGAGGATTGCAGGCTTTCTAAACTCTAAGAAAGCAAGAAGTCTGAGAATTAGATTTAGGGTTAGGATTCTGGTTAGGGTTAAGGATGAAGTTTAGTGTTAGGGTGAGGCCTTAGGGTTAGGGAATAGGGTTACAGTTAAAGGTTACTCTTAGGTTTAACGGTTACACTTTGGTTTAGGGTTGAGGTTTACGGTTAGGGTTAAGATGAGGGGTTAGGGTTTGGTACAGGGTTAGGGTTAAGTGTTAGGTTTAGGGTTGAAGATTAGGATTAGGGTTAGGATTAAAGGTTAGCGTGAGTGTTAACGCTTAGGGTTAAGGTTAAGAGTTAGGGTTTAGGGTTAGGGTTAGGGTTAGTTTTAGGGTTAGAGTTATGTGCTATGGTTTGTGTTAGAGGTTAGGGTTAGGTTTACTGGTCACGGATAGGGTTACGTTTAGGAGCTAGCATTAGGGTTAGGGTTAGGGTTAGGGTTAAGGGATAGGATTAGGGTTAAGTGTTGGGCTTAGGGTTAGGGTTTTGTGTTAAGGTTAGCATTAAGGATTAGGGTTAGAATCAGGGTTAAATGCTTGGGTGCGTGTAATTGTTAGGGTCAGCGTTAAGGTTGACAGATAGGGTTAGTGTTAAGGGTTACGGGTAAGTTTAGGGTTCAGGGTTAGTGTTAGCATTAGGGCTTAAGGTTAGGATTAGGCGGTAGGTTAGAATTAGGGTTAGATCTAGGCGTTAGGGTAAGGGCTAGCGTTAGGGTTAAGAGATAGGGTTAGGTTTAATGCTTAGGATTAGGGTTAGGGTTTGGGGTTAAAGTAAGTGTTAGGGGTTAGGTTTAAGGTTCCAAGGTTAGGGTTATTTTTAGCTGTAGTGTTAGGGTTATGGATAAAGGATCCCATTAGCATTAACGGTCTTCCTTACTGCAGGGTTAAGGGTTAGGCTTAGAGTTAAAGGTGAAGGTTAGGGTCAGTGTTAAGATTTAGGGTGAGGGTTAACGGTTAGGGTAAAGGTTAAGCGTTAGGGTTAGGGATTAGTGATTAGGGTTTTTGGTTAGTGTTAGGGTTAGCGGTTAGGAGTTAGTGTTTTATGAAGGGGTATGGTTAGAATTAGGATTGGGGTTAGAGTTAGGGTGAGGTATAGGGGTTAGGTTTAGGGGTTAGTTTTAGGGTAAAAGGATAGGATTAGGGTTACGGGTTGGGCTTAGGTTTAGGGTTAAAGTTTACTGCTAGGGTTAGGGATAGGGTTCAGGGTTAGCTTTAGGGGTTCTGGTTAGTGTTAGGTGTTAGGTTAGTGTCAGGGTTAGGTCTAGTCGTGAGGGTAAGGTTTAGGGTTAGCTTTAAGAGCTAGGATTAGGTTTAATGGTTAGGATTAGGATTAGGGTTAAGGGTTAGGGTAAGGCTTAGGGGTTAGGGTTAAGGGTTAGGGTCAAGGGTTAGGGTTTTTCTTAGGCATAGCGTTGGGGTTAGAAGTAAGGGTTACTGTCAGTGTTAGGGTTGTAGGTAGGGTTACGGTTAGGGTTAGCGGTTTAGAATTAGGGTTAGGGATTAGGTGTCACAGTGATGACTAGGAGATAGGGTTAGAATTATGGGATAGGGGTTGTTCTCATTAAATGGGTTATGCATTAACGTTAGGATAAGAGGTTAAAGTTAGGCGCACGGTGAGGTTTACGTGTTAAGGGTAGAAATTGGAACAGGGTTGAGTGTTATGTTCAGGGTTAGGGTTATCTGTTAAAGGTATTGTTTATGCTTAGCGCACGGGCCCTGTCTGCATTAGGCGGGCGGGGGGAGTTTAGGGGGCTGGGATTGTACCCGGGAACCCACTCCATCATACTCTGGGTATGGGCCCGTGGGTTTCATGGAGGACATAGTGGTAGAGCCTCCTTTCACGCATGGCATGGGAGGATTGCAGGCTTTCTAAACTCTAAGAAAGCAAGAAGTCTGAGAATTAGATTTAGGGTTAGGATTATAGTTAGGGTTAAGGATGAAGTTTAGTGTTAGGGTGAGGGCTTAGGGTTAGGGCTTAGGGTTAGGGTTAAAGGTTACTCTTAGGTTTAACGGTTACACTTTGGTTTAGGGTTGAGGTTTACGGTTAGGGTTAAGATGAGGGGTTAGGGTTTGGTACAGGGTTAGGGTTAAGTGTTAGGTTTAGGGTTGAAGATTAGGATTAGGGTTAGGATTAAAGGTTAGCGTGAGAGTTAACGCTTAGTGTTAAGGTTAGTAGTTAGGGTTTAGGGTTAGGTTTAGGGTTAGTTTTAGGGTTAGAGTTATGTGCTATGGTTTGTGTTAGAGGTTAGGGTTAGGTTTACTGGTCACGGTTAGGGTTAGGTTTAGGGGTTAGCATTAGGGTTATGGTTAGGCTTAGGGTTAAGGGATAGGATTAGGGTTAAGTGTTGGGCTTAGGGTTAGGGTTTTGTGTTAAGGTTAGCATTAAGGATTAGGGTTAGAATCAGGGTTAAATGCTTGGGTGCGGGTAATTGTTAGGGTCAGGGTTAAGGTTGACAGATAGGGTTAGTGTTAAGGGTTACGGGTAGGTTTAGGGTTCAGGGTTAGTGTTAGCATTAGGGCTTAAGGTTAGGATTAGGCGGTAGGTTAGATTTAGGGTTAGATCTAGGCGTTAGGGTAAGGGCTAGCGTTAGGGTTAAGAGATAGGGTTAGGTTTAATGCTTAGGATTAGGGTTAGGGTTTGGGGTTAAAGTAAGTGTTAGGGGTTAGGTTTAAGGATCCAAGGTTAGGGTAATTTTTAGCTGTAGTGTTAGGGTTAGGGATTAGGGATCCCATTAGCATTAAGGGTCTTCGTTACTGTAGGGTTAAGGGTTAGGCTTAGAGTTAAAGATTAATGTTAGGGTCAGTGTTAAGATTTAGGGTGAGGGTTAACGGTTAGGGTAAAGGTTAAGCGTTAGGGTTAGGGATTAGTGATTAGGGTTTTTGGTTAGTGTTAGGGTTAGCGGTTAGGAGTTAGTGTTTTATGAAGGGGTATGGTTAGAATTAGGATTGGGGTTAGAGTTAGGGTGAGGTATAGGGGTTAGGTTTAGGGGTTAGTTTTAGGGTAAAAGGATAGGATTAGGGTTACGGGTTGGGCTTAGGTTTAGGGTTAAAGTTTACTGCTAGGGTTAGGGATAGGGTTCAGGGTTAGCTTTAGGGGTTCTGGTTAGGGTTAGGTGTTAGGTTCGTGTCAGGGTTAGGTCTAGTCGTGAGGGTAAGGTTTAGGGTTAGCTTTAAGAGCTAGGGTTAGGTTTAATGGTTAGGATTAGGATTAGGGTTAAGGGTTAGGGTAAGGCTTAGGGGTTAGGGTCAAGGGTTAGGGTTTTTGTTAGGCATAGCGTTGGGGTTAGAAGTAAGGGTTACTGTCAGTGTTAGGGTTGTAGGTAGGGTTACGGTTAGGGTTAGCGGTTTAGAATTAGGGTTAGGGATTAGGTGTTACAGTGATGACTAGGAGATAGGGTTAGAATTATGGGATAGGGGTTGTTCTCAGGAAATGGGTTATGCATTAACGTTAGGATAAGAGGTTAAAGTTAGGCGCACGGTGAGGTTTACTTGTTAAGGGGAGAAATAGGAACAGGGTTCGGTGTTATGTTCATGGTTAGGGTTATCTGTTAAAGGTATTGTTTATGCTTAGCGCACGGGCCCTGTCTGCATTAGGCGAGCGGGGGGAGTTTAGGGGGCTGGGATTGTACCCGGGAACCCACTCTATCATACTCTGCGTATGGGCCCGTGGGTTTCATGCAGGACACAGTGGTAGAGCCTTCTCTCACGCATGGCATGGAGGATTGCAGGCTTTCTAAACTCTAAGAAAGCAAGAAGTCTGAGAATTAGATTTAGGTTTAGGATTATGGTTAGGGTTAAGGATGAAGTTTAGTGTTAGGGTGAGGGCTTAGGGTTAGGGATTAGGGTTATGGTTAAAGGTTACTCTTAGGTTTAACGGCTACACTTTGGTTTAGGATTGAGGTTTACGGTTAGGGTTAAGATGAGGGGTTAGGGTTTGGTACAGGGTTAGGGTTAAGTGTTAGGTTTAGGGTTGAAGATTAGGATTAGGGTTAGGATTAAAGGTTAGCGTGAGAGTTAACGCTTAGGGTTAAGGTTAAGAGTTAGGGTTTAGGGTTAGGGTTAGGGTTAGGGTTAGTTTTAGGGTTAGAGTTATGTGCTATGGTTTGTGTTAGAGGTTAGGGTTAGGTTTACTGGTCACGGTTAGTGTTACGTTTAGGGAGTAGCATTAGGGTTAGGGTTAGGGTTAAGGGATAGGATTAGGGTTAAGTGTTGGGCTTAGGGTTAGGGTTTAGTGTTAGGGTGAGCATTAAGGATTAGGGTTAGGGTCAGGGTTAAATGCTTGGGTGCGGGTAATGGTTAGGGTCAGGTTAATGTTCAAGGATAGGGTTAGTGTTAAGGGTTACGGGTAGGTTTAGGGTTCAGGGTTAGTGTTAGCATTAGGGCTTAAGGTTAGGATTAGGCGGTAGGTTAGATTTAGGGTTAGATCTAGGCGTTAGTGTAAGGGCTAGTGTTAGGGTTAAGAGATAGGGTTAGGTTTAATGCTTAGGATTAGGGTTAGGGTTTGGGGTTAAAGTAAGTGTTAGGGGTTAGGTTTAAGGATCCAAGGTTAGGGTTATTTTTAGCTGTAGTGTTAGGGTTAAGGATAAGGGATCCCATTAGCATTAAGGGTCTTCCTTACTGTAGGGTTAAGGGTTAGGCTTAGAGTTAAAGTTTAAGGTTAGGGTCAGTGTTAAGATTTAGGGTCAGGGTTAACGCTTAGGGTAAAGGTTAAGCGTTAGGGTTAGGGATTAGTGATTAGGGTTTTAGGTTAGTGTTAGGGATAGCGGTTAGGAGTTAGTGTTTTATGAAGGGGTATGGTTAGAATTAGGATTGGGGTTAGAGTTAGGGTGAGGTATAGGGGTTAGGTTTAGGGGTTAGTTTTAGGGTAAAAGGATAGGATTAGTGTTACGGGTGGGCTTAGGTTTAGGGTTAAAATTTACTGCTAGGGTTAGGGATAGGGTTCAGGGTTAGCTTTAGGGGTTCTGGTTAGGGTTAGGTGTTAGGTTAGTGTCAGGGTTAGGTCTAGTCGTGAGGGTAAGGTTTAGGGTTAGCTTTAAGAGCTAGGGTTAGGTTTAATGGTTAGGATTAGGATTAGGGTTAAGGGTTAGGGTAAGGCTTAGGGGTTAGGGTGAAGGGTTAGGGTCAAGGGTTAGGGTTTTTGTTAGGCATAGCGTTGGGGTTAGATGTAAGGGTTACTGTCAGTGTTAGGGTTGTAGGTAGGGTTACGGTTAGGGTTAGCAGTTTAGAATTAGGGTTAGGGATTAGGTGTCACAGTGATGACTAGGAGATAGGGTTAGAATTATGGGATAGGGGTTGTTCTCAGGAAATGGGGTATGCATTAACGTTAGGATAAGAGGTTAAAGTTAGGCGCACGGTGAGGTTTACGTGTTAAGGGGAGAAATAGGAACAGGGTTGGGTGTTATGTTCAGGGTTAGGGTTATCTGTTAAAGGTATTGTTTATGCTTAGCGCACGGGCCCTGTCTGCATTAGGCGGGCGGGGGGAGTTTAGGGGGCTGGGATTGTACCCGGGAACCCACTCTATCATATTCTGGGTATGGGCCTGTGAGTTTCATGCAGGACACAGTGGTAGAGACTCCTTTCACGCATGGCATGGGAGGATTGCAGGCTTTCTAAACTCTAAGAAAGCAAGAAGTCTGAGAATTAGATTTAGGGTTAGGATTATGGTTAGGGTTAAGGATGAAGTTTAGTGTTAGGGTGAGGGCTTAGGGTTAGGGAATAGGGTTAGGGTTAAAGGTTACTCTTAGGTTTAACGGTTACACTTTGGTTTAGGGTTGAGGTTTACGGTTAAGGTTAAGATGAGGGGTTAGGGTTTGGTACAGGGTTAGGGTTAAGTGTTAGGTTTAGGGTTGAAGATTAGGATTATTGTTAGGATTAAAGGTTAGCGTGAGAGTTAACGCTTAGTGTTAAGGTTAAGAGTTAGGGTTTAGGGTTAGGGTTAGGGTTAGTTTTAGGGTTAGAGTTATGTGCTATGGTTTGTGTTAGAGGTTAGGGTTAGGTTTACTGGTCACGGTTAGGGTTACGTTTAGTGGTTAGCATTAGTTTTAGGGTTGGGGTTAATGGATAGGTTTAGGGATAAGTGTTGGGCTTAGGGTTATTGTTTAGTGTTAGGGTTAGCATTAAGGATTAGGGTTAGGGTCAGGGTTAAATGCTTGGGTGCGGGTAATGGTTAGGGTCAGGATTAAGGTTCACGGACAGGGTTAGTGTTAAGGGTTACGGGTAGGTTTAGGGTTCAGGGTTAGTGTTAGCATTAGTGCTTAAGGTTAGGATTAGGCGGTCGGTTAGATTTAGGGTTAGATCTAGGCGTTAGGGTAAGGGCTAGCGTTAGGGTTAAGAGATAGGGTTAGGTTTAATGCTTAGGATTACGGTTAGGGTTTGGGGTAAAGTAAGTGATAGGGGTTAGGTTTAAGGATCCAAGGTTAGGGTTATTTTTAGCTGTAGTGTTAGGGTTAGGGATAAGGGATCCCATTAGCATTAAGGGTCTTCCTTACTGTAGGGTTAAGGGTTAGGCTTAGAGTTAAAGGTGAAGGTTAGGGTCAGTGTTAAGATTTAGGGTGAGGGTTAACGGTTAGGGTAAAGGTTAAGCGTTAGGGTTAGGGATTAGTGATTAGGGTTTTTGGTTAGTGTTAGGGTTAGCGGTTAGGAGTTAGTGTTTTATGAAGGGGTATGGTTAGAATTAGGATTGGGGTTAGAGTTAGGGTGAGGTATAGGGGTTAGGTTTAGGGGTTAGTTTTAGGGTAAAAGGATAGGATTAGGGTTACGGGTTGGGCTTAGGTTTAGGGTTAAAGTTTACTGCTAGGGTTAGGGATAGGGTTCAGGGTTAGCTTTAGGGGTTCTGGTTAGGGTTAGGTGTTAGGTTCGTGTCAGGGTTAGGTCTAGTCGTGAGGGTAAGGTTTAGGGTTAGCTTTAAGAGCTAGGGTTAGGTTTAATGGTTAGGATTAGGATTAGGGTTAAGGGTTAGGGTAAGGCTTAGGGGTTAGGGTGACGGGTTAGGGTCAAGGGTTAGGGTTTTTGTTAGGCATAGCGTTGGGTTTAGAAGTAAGGGTTACTGTCAGTGTTAGGGTTGTAGGTAGGGTTACGGTTAGGGTTAGCGGTTTAGAATTAGGGTTAGGGATTAGGTGTCACAGTGATGACTAGGAGATAGGGTTAGAATTATGGGATAGGGGTTGTTCTCAGGAAATGGGTTATGCATTAACGTTAGGATAAGAGGTTAAAGTTAGGCGCACGGTGAGGTTTACGTGTTAAGGGGAGAAATAGGAACAGGGTTGGGTGTTATGTTCAGGGTTAGGGTTATCTGTTAAAGGTATTGTTTATGCTTAGCGCACGGGCCCTGTCTGCATTAGGCGGGCGGGGGGAGTTTAGGGGGCTGGGATTGTACCCGGGAACCCACTCTATCATACTCTGGGTATGGGCCCGTGGGTTTCATGCAGGACACAGTGGTAGAGCCTCCTTTCACGCATGGCATGGGAGGATTGCAGGCTTTCTAAACTCTAAGAAAGCCAGAAGTCTGAGAATTAGATTTAGGGTTAGGATTCTGGTTAGGGTTAAGGATGAAGTTTAGTGTTAGGGTGAGGGCTTAGGGTTAGGGAATAGGGTTAGGGTTAAAGGTTACTCTTAGGTTTAACGGTTACACTTTGGTTTAGGGTTGAGGTTTACGGTTAGGGTTAAGATGAGGGGTTAGGGTTTGGTACAGGGTTAGGGTTAAGTGTTAGATTTAGGGTTGAAGATTAGGATTAGGGTTAGGATTAAAGGTTAGTGTGAGAGTTAACGCTTAGGGTTAAGGTTAAGAGTTAGGGTTTAGGGATAGGGTTAGGGTTAGGGTTAGTTTTAGGGTTAGAGTTATGTGCTATGATTTGTGTTAGAGGTTAGGGTTAGGTTTACTGGTCATGGTTAGGGTTACGTTTAGGGGTTAGCATTAGCGTTAGGGTTAGGGTTAGGGTTAAGGGATAGGATTAGGGTTAAGTGTTGGGCTTAGGGTTAGGGTTTAGTGTTAAGGTTAGCGTTAAGGTTTAGGGTTAGGGTCAGGGTTAAATGCTTGGGTGCGGGTAATGGTTAGGGTCAGGGTTTAGGTTCAAGGATAGGGTTAGTGTTAAGGGTTACGGGTAGGTTTAGGGTTCAGGGTTAGTGTTAGCATTAGGGCTTAAGGTTAGGATTAGGCGGTAGGTTAGATTTAGTGTTAGATCTAGGCGTTAGGGTAAGGGCTAGCGTTAGGGTTAAGAGATAGGGTTAGGTTTAATGCTTAGGATTAGGGTTAGGGTTTGGGGTTAAAGTAAGTGTTAGGGGTTAGGTTTAAGGATCCAAGGTTAGGGTTATTTTTAGCTGTAGTGTTAGGGTTAGGGATAAGGGATCCCATTAGCATTAAGGGTCTTCCTTACTGTAGGGTTAAGGGTTAGGCTTAGAGTTAAAGGTTAAGGTTAGGGTCAGTGTTAAGATTTAGGGTGAGGGTTAACGGTTAGGGTAAAGGTTAAGCGTTAGGGATAGGGAGGAGTGATTAGGGTTTTTGGTTAGTGTTAGGGATAGCGGTTAGGAGTTAGTGTTTTATGAAGCGGTATGGTAAGAATTAGGATTGGGGTTAGAGTTAGGGTGAGGTATAGCGGTTAGGTTTAGGGGTTAGTTTTAGGGTAAAAGGATAGGATTAGGGTTACGGGTTGGGCTTAGGTTTAGGGTTAAAGTTTACTGCTAGGGGTAGGGATAGGGTTCAGGGTTAGCTTTAGGGGTTCTGGTTAGGGTTAGGTGTTAGGTTAGTGTCAGGGTTAGGTCTAGTCGTGAGGGTAAGGTTTAGGGTTAGCTTTAAGAGCTAGGGTTAGGTTTAATGGTTAGGATTAGGATTAGGGTTAAGGGTTAGGGTAAGGCTTAGGGGTTAGGGGGAAGGGTTAGGGTGAAGGGTTAGGGTCAAGGGTTAGGGTTTTTGTTAGGCATAGCGTTGGTGTTAGTAGTAAGGTTTACTGTCAGTGTTAGGGTTGTAGGTAGGGTTACGGTTAGGGTTAGCGGTTTAGAATTAGGGTTAGGGATTAGGTGTCACAGTGATGACTAGGAGATAGGGTTAGAATTATGGGATAGGGGTTGTTCTCAGGAAATGGGTTATGCATTAAGGTTAGGATAAGAAGTTAAAGTTAGGCGCACGGTGAGGTTTACGTGTTAAGGGGAGAAATAGGAACAGGGTTGGGTGTTATGTTCAGGGTTAGGGTTATCTGTTAAAGGTATTGTTTATGCTTAGCGCACGGGCCCTGTCTGCATTAGGCGGGCGGGGGGAGTTTAGGGGGCTGGGATTGTACCCGGGAACCCACTCTATCATACTCTGGGTATGGGCCCGTGGGTTTCATGCAGGACACAGTGGTAGAGCCTCCTTTCACGCATGGCATGGGAGGATTGCAGGCTTTCTAAACTCTAAGAAAGCAAGAAGTCTGAGAATTAGATTTAGGGTTAGGATTATGGTTAGGGTTAAGGATGAAGTTTAGTGTTAGGGTGAGGGCTTAGGGTTAGGGATTAGGGTTAGGGTTAAAGGTTACTCTTAGTTTTAACGGTTACACTTTGGTTTAGGGTTGAGGGTTAGGGTTAAGGTGAGGGGTTAGGGTTTGGTACAGCGTTAGGGTTAAGTGTTAGGTTTAGGGTTGAAGATTAGGATTAGGGTTAGGATTAAAGGTTAGCGTGAGAGTTAACGCTTAGGGTTAAGGTTAAGAGTTAGGGTTTAGGGTTAGGGTTAGGGTTAGGGTTAGTTTTAGGGTTAGAATTATGTGCTATGGTTTGTGTTAGAGGTTAGGGTTAGGTTTACTGGTCACGGTTAGGGTTACATTTAGGGGGTAGCATTAGGGTTAGGGTTAGGGTTAAGGGATAGGATTAGGGATAAGTGTTGGGCTTAGGGTTAGGGTTTAGTGTTAGCTTTATCATTAAGGATTAGGGTTAGAATCAGGGTTAAATGCTTGGGTGCGGGTAATGGTTAGGGTCAGGGTTAAGGTTCACGGGTAGGGTTAGTTTTAAGGGTTACTGGTAGGTTTAGGGTTCAGGGTTAGTGTTAGCATTAGGGCTTAAGGTTAGGATTAGGCGGTAGGTTAGATTTAGGGTTAGATCTAGGCTTTAGGGTAAGGGCTAGCGTTAGGGTTAAGAGATAGGGTTACGTTTAATGCTTAGGATTAGGGTTAGGGTTTGGGGTTAAAGTAAGTGTTAGGGGTTAGGTTTAAGGATCCAACGTTAGGGTTATTTTTAGCTGTAGTGTTAGGGTTAGGGATAAGGGATCCCATTAGCATTAAGGGTCTTCCTTACTGTAGGGTTAAGGGTTAGGCTTAGAGTTAAAGGTTAAGGTTAGGGTCAGTGTTAAGATTTAGGGTGAGGGTTATCGGTTAGGGTAAAGGTTAAGCGTTAGGGTTAGGGATTAGTGATTAGGGTTTTTGGTTAGTGTTAGGGTTAGCGGTTAGGAGTTAGTGTTTTATGAAGGGGTATGGTTAGAATTAGGATTGGGGTTAGAATTAGGGTGAGGTATAGGGGTTAGGTTTAGGGGTTAGTTTTAGGGAAAAAGGATAGGATTAGGGTAACGGGTTGGGCTTAGGTTTAGGGTGAAAGTTTACTGCTAGGGTTAGGGATAGGGTTCAGGGTTAGCTTTAGGGGTTCTGGTTAGGGTTAGGTGTTAGGTTAGTGTCAGGGTTAGGTCTAGTCGTGAGGGTAAGGTTTAGGGTTAGCTTTAAGAGCTAGGGTTAGGTTTAATGGTTAGGATTAGGATTAGGGTTAAGGGTTAGGGTAAGGCTTAGGGGTTAGGGTGAAGGGTTAGGGTCAAGGGTTAGGGTTTTTGTTAGGCATAGCGTTGGGGTTATAAGTAAGGGTTACTGTCAGTGTTAGGGTTGTAGGTAGGGTTACGGTTAGGGTTAGCGGTTTAGAATTAGGTGTCACAGTGATGACTAGGAGATAGGGTTAGAATTATGGGATAGGGGTTGTTCTCAGGAAATGGGTTATGCATTAACGTTAGGATAAGAGGTTAAAGTTAGGCGCACGGTGAGGTTTACGTGTTAAGGGGAGAAATAGGAACAGGGTTGGGTGTTGTGTTCAGGGTTAGGCTTATCTGTTAAAGGTATTGTTTATGCTTAGCGCACGGGCCCTGTCTGCATTAGGCGAGCGGGGGGAGTTTAGGGGGCTGGGATTGTACCCGGGAACCCACTCTATCATTCTCTGGGTATGGGCCCATGGGTTTCATGCAGGACACAGTGGTAGAGCCTCCTTTCATGCATGGCATGGGAGGATTGCAGGCTTTCTAAACTCTAAGAAAGCAAGCGAAGATGGCGGAGTGGCGGTGACTGCTCGGATCTGCGCCCCGGCGAGGAACCGTGGATCCGGACCTGCCACAACGCTAGAGGACCGCTCCCACACAGGAACAGCGGTGTGAATCCACGGAGAATCAGCGTGGGACATACAGAGCAAGTGAGGTCTGAGGTGAACAGAAATTAAGATCGCGGAACTCTGCGGAAGGCGCGGAACAGACAGTAGCCAGCGGAGCGCAGGCGGCTGCGCCCGCCCCCAGGTGGGGCAGGGGCAGTCTTTAGGAAAAGCGGCTTGCGCTCCTCACTGACCTCCACCCCCAATTGCTTGGAGACCCCCTCGCAAGCCAGAGCAGAATCACCGAGCGAGACGTAGGGCATTGCAGACAGGAGGCTTTTTCGGGAGAATAGCTTGGAACCTGGGAAGTCTCGGCTGAGACAGTCCTTGGCGAGAAGGGACGGACCTGTGCCGGGGGGAGGGGCACGAACAATCCCCGATCAGCGAATTGCGCTGTACCTCTGCGCTACTTTTGTCGGTGTTTCTTCAGCCGGTGGCCCCCGGCGGCTTTGCCCGCCAAACACCCCGGCAGCGGCGGTCCCTGGTCTCTGCCTGCCGGGGAGCCGGTCCCCCTCCGACCCCGGAGCGCTGCGGGCGCCATCTTGAAAGCAAAGGCGGAACCGCTCGGGAGCCATAAGGTGCCCAGCGGCTCTCTCTCCCCGGCGCCCCCCGCTGGTCTCTGGGCCCGCGCCATCTCCGCCGGCCGCACTCGGCGTGAAGGGGCGGAGCTGCGCTAAGACGTAAAATAAACATTGAGTTGCCGCTCCGGAATCAACGGAGCGGGCGTGAAGGGGCGGAGCTGCGCTAAGGCGCAAAAACACAATCATTGAGCCGCTGAACTATATACTTCAGAATTGTGTATCCCTTCGTTTAGTGATGCGCTGTAGTGCTGTGTAGCTCTGTTTTTGTTCTTTTGTGTTTGTGTTTTCGCTGTTTCTGGGTTAGGTCTCTTTGTGTTATTTGTTAGTTTGGTTTTTGTTTTTCCTTTGTTTTGTTTTGTTTTATTTTGCTTCTTTTTTTTTTTTTTTTGTTGTTGTTGTTTTGTTTTTTCTTTTCTCTTTCCTTTTTTTCCCTCTTCTCTTCTCCTTTTCTTTTCTCTTTCTTTTTCTTCTCCTTCTGTTCTTTCTTTTCACTTCCCTTTTTTTTTCTTTTTTTCTTTTTTTCTTTTCTTTTCTTTTTTCTTTTTCCTTATTTCTTCTCTCTTTTTGCCTTCTAACTGGAAACCCACGGTGAGCTTGGGAACGGGCCAGGCCCCTGGCTCTGGTACATACCGGAACCTGAGTAGTCACTCCCAACGCCGGCGATCTGCGGGCGCGCAATAGCCATCTTGGGGCCCACAGCCAAGTCACTGCGGAGCAATAGGGTGCCAAGAGGCTCCCTGGACGGCCCCCTCCCCTGGTCCACAGACCTTATATAGGGTCCCCACCCACGTCTAAACATTGACTACTTCTCCAGAAGTGAGAGTGTGGAGCCTGGTCCCTGGGGACATTGGGCCAAGGCAGACTTTTGCCTGTGGGAGTTGCGGCAAATGGGGTGCTGAGCGAGCGAGGGCACCATCCACTCCCCACAGCTAGTATCTTTCCTGCAGATAGAGACAGAAACCACCCCTATAGAGGAAGAACCAAAGGGAAACAAACAAACAAAGAGAATTTTGGTCCACTACTAGTGTGGACCCTACCTGCCCTCTGAAAGACTACAACACAGTGTCCTAACTCACCAAAGCAGTCTTGGATCACTCCAATCCTCTAGGAATGGACCCATCAGAAGCAGTCCCCCAACTGAAATAGAAAAATTTCTAAACAATTCACAACAGTCTTCCCCTCTTGCCAAAGGAAGCAATATACCTAGACTGCTCCACAGCCTAAGAATAGAGCACAGAGAGTGCTGTTAACCAGACTAAATCTATAAGTAAAGATCCAACGATCAATCTAGATGGGAAGGGCCCAGCGAAAAAACACAGGAAGCACAAAGAATCAAACAGAAAGCTCACCCCCAAAGAGAAATACCGGCTCTCAACCATTTGACACAAACCAGACTCAAAACACCAACATGTCACAGGAAGAATTCCAATTATGGATCATAAACAAGCTGAATAATATACAAGAATCAATGGACAGACAACACAAGGAAAATGCAAAAAAAATACAGGATTTGGAGGAAAAATTCACTAAAGAAATTGAAATATTGAAGAAAAACCAAACTGAACTCCTAGAAATGAAGAATTCACTCAGAGAGCTACAAAACACTGTGGAAAGTCTCAAAAGCAGGGTAGATCAAACAGAGGAAAGAATCTCAGAAATTGAAGACAACTCCTTCCAACTAAATAAGTCAGTCACAGAGATAGATCAAAAAAGTAAGAGAAATGATCTGAGTCTTCAAGAAATGTGGGATTATGTGAAGAAACCTAACTTGAGAGTTATTGGCATTCCTGAGGGCGAAGAAGATAATAAGCAAGGGTTGGACAAGCTATTTGAAGACATAATCGAGGAAAATTTTCCAGGCCTTGCCAATACTCTAGACATACAGATTCAAGAAGCTCAAAGGACCCCTGGGAGATTCATAGCAAATAGGAAAACACCACGCCACGTAGTCATCAGGCTGACCAAAATATCCACTAAAGAGTCCCTTCTCCGAGCTGTAAGGAGAAAGAAACAGGTAACTTACAAAGGAAAACCCATCAGAATTACGCCAGATTTCTCAGCTGAAACCTTACAAGCAAGAAGAGGTTGGGGCCCCATTTTCACGCTTCTGAAACAGAATAATGCCCAGCCTAGAATCTTGTACCCAGCTAAGCTAAGTTTTCTATACGAAGGAGAAAACAAGACATTCTCAGATAAACAAAGGTTGAAGGAATTCACCAAGACAAGACCAGCCCTGCAAGAAGTACTCAAAAGAGAGTTACACACGGATCAGCACAAGAAAGATCCACGAATGTAAAACTACTCAAGAGCTAAAGATCAAATTCCAGATACCACAATGGCTCAGGAGAGAAAACATCGCAATGAAGTTCTACCCAACAAGCTGAACAAAAAACCGTCTCACTTATCAGTTTTCTCAATAAATGTGAATGGCTTGAATTCCCCGCTCAAGAGACATAGACTGGCCCAATGGATAAAAAAGCACAAGCCAAGTATCTGCTGTCTCCAAGAAACCCACCTAACGAGCAAAGATGCATTTAGACTGAAAGTAAAAGGATGGAAATCGGTATTTCATGCAAACGGTAACGAAAAGAAAGCTGGTGTGGCAATCTTAATTTCCAATAACTTAGCTTTCAAACCAACAAAAATAATTAAAGACAAAAATGGCTACTACATACTGGTCAAGGGCACAATTCAACAAGAAGCCATGACTATACTCAATATATATGCACCCAACCTAGGTGCACCTAGATTCATAAAGCAAACCCTACTAGATCTGAACCAGATGATAGATAATAATACTGTAATAGCTGGAGACTTTAACACCCCACTGACAGTACAGGACAGATCCTCTAAACAGAAAATAAACAAAGACATAATGGACCTCAATAGAATGCTAGAACAAATGGGCATGGCTGACATCTATAGGACATTCTACCCAAAGTCCACAGAATATACATTCTTCTCATCAGCTCACAGGACATTCTCTAAGATTGACCATGTCCTAGGACATAAATCATGTCTTCAAAAATTCAAAAAAATAGAAATTATACCATGCATCTTCTCAGATCACAGCGGAATAAAAGTAACAATGATCACAAACAGAAACCCTCACTCTTACTCAAAGTCATGGAAGCTAAATAACCTTCTCCTGAATAATTATTCTATAAAAGAAGAAATCAAGATGGAAATCAAAAATTTCTTTGAATTAAATGACAATGGAGATACAACTTATCAAAATCTATGGGATGCAGCTAAAGCAGTCCTGAGAGGAAAATTCATATCCATAAATGCCTATATCAAAAAGACAGAAAACATGCAAATAGACAACCTAACGAATAGACTCAAAGAGCTGGAGAAAGAAGAACAGAACGATCCCAAACCCAGCAGAAGGCAAGAAATTACTAAGATCAAATCAGAACTAAATGAAAAGGACAACAAAGAAACTATAAGGGAAATTAATAAAACAAAAAGTTGGTTCTTTGAAAAGATAAACAAAATAGACACACCTCTGGCTAGACTAACCAAGAGCACAAAAGTAAAATCTCTAATAACCTCCATTAGGAACATGAAAGGAGAAATCACAACCGATGCTACAGAGATACAAGATATCATCTATGAATTCTACAAAAATCTTTATGCACACAAACTGGAGAACGTGGAGGAAATGGACAAATTTTTAGAAACACATAGTCTTCCCAGGCTCAACCAGGAAGAAATAGAGTACCTGAACAGACCAATATCAAGAACTGAAATCGAAACAGCAATAAAAAACCTTCCCAAAATGAAAAGCCCTGGTCCAGATGGGTTCACACCTGAATTTTACCATACATACAAAGAAGAACTGGTGCCCATCCTACATAAACTATTCTCCAATATTGAGAAGGATGGAGTTCTCCCCAACACGTTCTACCAAGCCAATATAACATTAATACCAAAACCTGGAAAGGACACAACAAAAATAGAGAACTACAGACCAATTTCCCTCATGAATATAGATGCAAAAATTTTCAATAAAATACTAGCAAATCGAATCCAAGTACTTATCAAAAAAGTAATCCACCACGACCAAGTGGGCTTCATCCCAGAGATGCAGGGGTGGTTCAACATACGTAAATCTATCAGTGTAATTCACCACATAAATAGAAGCAAAAACAAAAATCATATGATACTCTCATTAGATGCAGAAAAAGCATTTGACAAAATTCAACACCCTTTTATGATAAAAACGCTTAACAAAATAGGCATTGATGGAACCTACCTAAAAATGATACAAGCCATATATGACAAACCCACAGCCAACATCATACTGAATGGGAAAAAACTGAAAGCACTCCCACTTAGAACTGGAACCAGACAGGGCTGCCCATTGTCTCCATTACTTTTCAACATAGTATTGGAAGTCCTTGCGAGAGCTATCAGGCAAGAGAGCAGGATCAAGGGAGTCCAAATAGGGAAGGAAGAGATCAAACTCTCACTTTTTGCTGATGATATGATGTTATATCTGGAAAACCCCCAGGATTCAACCAAGAGACTCCTGGAATTGATTAACGAATACAGCAAAGTCTCAGGCTACAAAATTAATATACACAAATCAGAGGCATTTATATATGACAATAACAGTCAATCGGAAAACCAAATTAAAGACTCAATACCCTTCAAAATAGCAACAAAGAAAATAAAATATCTAGGTATATATCTAACTAAAGAGGTAAAGGACCTCTATAAGGAAAACTATGAAACACTGAGAAAAGAAATAGCAGAACTTGCAAATAGATGGAAAAATATACCATGCTCGTGGATCGGAAGAATCAACATTGTTAAAATGTCTATACTACCCAAAGTGATCTACAAATTCAATGCAATCCCTATTAAATTACCAACATCATTCTTTACAGACATAGAGAAAATAATTATACACTTTGTATGGAATCAAAGAAGACCCCGTATAGCAAAAGCAATTTTAAGCAATAAAAACAAAATGGGAGGTATTAATTTGCCAGACCTCAAACTATACTACAAGGCCGTGGTTCTTAAAACAGCCTGGTATTGGCACAAGTGCAGGGACACAGACCAGTGGAACACAACAGAAAATCCAAATATAGAACCATCCTCATATAGTCACCTAATTTTTGACAAAGCGGGAAAGAATATACTCTGGGGACAAGAATCCCTATTCAACAAATGGTGCTGGGAGAATTGGTTAGCCACTTGCAGAAGACTGAAACAGGACCCACAGCTTTCACCTCTCACAAAAATCAAATCACGGTGGATAACAGACTTAAACCTTAGGCGTGATACAATCAGAATTCTAGAAGAAAATGTAGGAAAGACTCTTACAGACATTGGCCTAGGCAAAGAATTTATGAAGAAGACCCCCAAGGCAATCACAGCAGCAACAAAAATAAATGAATGGGACATGATTAAATTAAAAAGCTTCTGCACAGCCAAAGAAACAGTCCAGAGAATAAACAGACCACCTACAGAATGGGAAAAAATTTTTGCATACTACATATCAGATAAAGGACTGATAACAAGAATCTATTTAGAACTCAGGAAAATCAGCAAGAAAAAATCAAGCAACCCTATCAAAAAGTGGGCAAAGGACATGAATAGAAATTTTTCAAAAGAAGATATAAAAATGGCTAACAAACATATGAAAAAGTGTTCAACATCTCTAATCATCAGGGAAATGCAAATCAAAACCACAATGAGATATCACTTAACCCCAGTGAGAATGGCCTTTATCAAAAAAACCCAAAACAACACATGTTGGCGTGGGTGTGGAGAGACAGGAACACTAATTCACTGCTGGTGGGACTGCAAACTAGTGCAACCCCTGTGGAAAGCATTATGGAGGTATCTTAAACAGATTCAAGTAGACCTGCCATTTGACCCAGCAATCCCATTATTGGGCATATACCCAAAGGAAAAAAGGTCATTCTGTAACAAAGGCACGTGTACCCAAATGTTTATAGCAGCACAATTCACAATAGCAAAGATGTGGAAACAACCCAAATGCCCATCAATACATGATTGGATTAGTAAACTGTGGTATATGTATACCATGGAATATTACTCAGCTATAAGGAATGATGAAGATACGACATCTCTATGGTTCTCCTGGAGAGAGTTGGAACCCATTATATTAAGTGAAGTATCCCAAGAATGGAAAAACAAGCATCACATGTACTCACCAGAAAATTGGTTTCCCTGATCATCACCTAAATACAAATCTGGGAATGACACCAATTGGACATCAGACTGAGGTGGGGGGTGGGGGAGGGGATGGGGGTATGCCTACACAATGAGTGCATTGCGCACCGTTTGGGGAGTGGTAACACTTGAAGGTGCTGACTCGGAAAAGGGGGGATGGGGAAAAAAATATGAAACTATTGTTTTTAACTTGCACTGTTCACTTAATAATTTATCATGAATATTTCCCATATTATTTCATATTATTGTACAAGAAATAATGTATACATTATGAGGACATACTGCATATAACAAGATATACTGTTAGACTCTTTGATTCTGTAAAATTAAATTAAAAAAAATAAAAAAAAAAGAAAGCAAGAAGTCTGAGAATTAGATTTAGGGTTAGGATTATGGTTAGGGTTAAGGATGAAGTTTAGTGTTAGGGTGAGGGCTTAGGGTTAGGGATCACGGTTAGGGTTAAAGGTTACTCTTAGGTTTAACGGTTACACTTTGGTTTAGGGTTGAGGTTTACGGTTAGGGTTAAGATGAGGGGTTAGGGTTTGGTACAGGGTTAGGGTTAAGTGTTAGGTTTAGGGTTGAAGATTAGGATTAGGGTTAGGATTAAAGGTTAGCGTGAGAGTTAACGCTTAGGGTTAAGGTTAAGAGTTAGGGTTTAGGGTTAGGGTTAGGGTTAGGGTTAGTTTTAGGGTTAGAGTTATGTGCTATGGTTTGTGTTAGAGGTAAGGGTTAGGTTTACTGGTCACGGTTAGGGTTACGTTTAGGGGGTAGCATTAGGGTTAGGGTTAGGGTTAAGGGATAGGATTAGGGTTAAGTGTTGGGCTTAGGGTTAGGGTTTAGTGTTAAGGTTAGCATTAAGGATTAGGGTTAGGGTCAGGGTTAAATGCTTGGGTGCGGGTAATGGTTAGGGTCAGGGTTAAGGTTCACGGATAGGGTTAGTGTTAAGGGTTACGGGTAGGTTGAGGGTTCAGGGTTAGTGTTAGCATTAGGGCTTAAGGTTAGGATTAGGCGGTAGGTTAGATTTAGGGTTAGATCTAGGCGTTAGGGTAAGGGCTAGCGTTAGGGTTAAGAGATAGGGTTAGGTTTAATGCTTAGGATTAGGGTTAGGGTTTGGGGTTAAAGTAAGTGTTAGGGGTTAGGTTTAAGGATCCAAGGTTAGGGTTATTTTTAGCTGTAGTGTTAGGGTTAGGGATAAGGGATCCCATTAGCATTAAGGGTCTTCCTTACTGTAGGGTTAAGGGTTAGGCTTAGAGTTAAAGGTTAAGGTTAAGGTCAGTGTTAAGATTTAGGGTGAGGGTTAACGGTTAGGGTAAAGGTTAAGCGTTAGGGTTAGGGATTAGTGATTAGGGTTTTTGGTTAGTGTTAGGGTAAGCGGTTAGGAGTTAGTGTTTTATGAAGGGGTATGGTTAGAATTAGGATTAGGGTTAGAGTTAGAGTGAGGTATAGGGGTTAGGCTTAGGGGTTAGTTTTAGGGTAAAAGGATAGGATTAGGGTTAAGGGTTGGGCTTAAGTTTAGGGTTAAAGTTTACTGCTGGGGTTAGGTATAGGGTTCAGGGTTAGATTTAGGGGCTCTGGTTAGGGTTAGGTGTTAGGTTAGTGTCAGGGTTAGGTCTAGTCGTGAGGGTAAGGTTTAGGGTTAGCTTTAAGAGCTAGGGTTATGTTTAATGGTTAGGATTAGGATTAGGTTTAAGGGTTAGGGTAAGGCTTAGGGGTTAGGGTGAAGGGTTAGGGTCAAGGATTAGGCTTTTTGTTAGGCATAGCGTTGGGGTTAGAAGTAAGGGTTACTGTCAGTGTTAGGGTTGGAGGTAGGGTTACGGTTAGGGTTAGCGGTTTAGAATTAGGGTTAGGGATTAGGTGTCACAGTGATGACTAGGAGATAGGGTTAGAATTATGGGATAGGGGTTGTTCTCAGGAAATGGGTTATGCATTAACGTTAGGATAAGAGGTTAAAGTTAGGCGCACGGTGAGGTTTACGTGTTAAGGGGAGAAATAGGAACAGGGTTGGGTGTTATGTTCAGGGTTAGGGTTATCTGTTAAAGGTATTGTTTATGCTTAGCGCACGGGCCCTGTCTGCATTAGGCGGGCGGGGGGAGTTTAGGGGGCTGGGATTGTACCCGGGAACCCACTCTATCATACTCTGGGTATGGGCCCGTGGGTTTCATGCAGGACACAGTGGTAGAGCCTCCTTTCACGCATGGCATGGGAGGATTGCAGGCTTTCTAAACTCTAAGAAAGCAAGAAGTCTGAGAATTAGATTTAGGGTTAGGATTCTGGTTAGGGTTAAGGATGAAGTTTAGTGTTAGGGTGAGGGCTTAGGGTTAGGGATTAGGGTTAGGGTTAAAGTTTACTCTTAGGTTTAACGGTTACACTTTGGTTTAGGGTTGAGGTTTACGGTTAGGGTTAAGATGAGGGGTTAGGGTTTGGTACAGGGTTAGGGTTAAGTGTTAGGTTTAGGGTTGAAGATTAGGATTAGGGTTAGGATTAAAGGTTAGCGTGAGAGTTAACGCTTAGGGTTAAGGTTAAGAGTTTGGGTTTAGGGTTAGGGTTAGCGTTAGGGTTAGTTTTAGGGTTAGAGTTATGTGCTATGGTTTGTTGTAGAGGTCAGGGTTACGTTTACTGGTCACGGTTAGGGTTACGTTTAGGGGGTAGCATTAGGGTTAGGGTTAGGGTTAAGGGATAGGATTAGGGATAAGTGTTGGGCTTAGGGTTAGGGTTTAGTGTTAGGGTTAGCATTAAGGATTAGGTTCAGAGTCAGAGTTAAATGTTTGGGTCCGGTAAATGGTTAGGGTCAGGGTTAAGGCTCACGGATAGGGTTAGTGTTAAGGGTTACGGGGAGGTTTAGGGTTCAGGGTTAGAGTTAGCATTAGGGCTTAAGGTTAAGATTCGGCGGTAGGTTAGATTTAGGGTTAGATCTAGGCGTTAGGGTAAGGGCTAGCGTTAGGGTTAAGAGATAGGTTTAGGTTTAATGCTTAGGATTAGGGTTAGGGTTTGTGGTTAAAGTAAGTGTTAGGGGTTAGTTTTAAGGATCAAAGGTTAGGGTTATTTTTAGCTGTAGTGTTAGGGTTAGGGATAAGGGATCCCATTAGCATTAAGGGTGTTCCTTACTGTAGGGTTAAGGGTTAGGCTTAGAGTTAAAGGTTAAGGTTAGGGTCAGTGTTAAGATTTAGGGTGAGGGTTAACGGTCAGCGTAAAGGTTAAGCGTTAGGGTAAGGGATTAGTGATTAGGGTTTTTGGTTAGTGTTAGGGTTAGCGGTTAGGAGTTAGTGTTTTATGAAGGGGTATGGTTAAAATTAGGATTGGGGTTAGAGTTAGGGTGAGGTATAGGGGTTAGGTTTAGGGGTTAGTTTTAGGGTAAAAGGATAGGATTAGGGTTACGGGTTGGGCTTAGGTTTAGGGTGAAAGTTTACTGCTAGGGTTAGGGATAGGGTTCAGGGTTAGCTTTAGGGGTTCTGGTTAGGGTTAGGTGTTAGGTTAGTGTCAGGGTTAGGTCTAGTCGTGAGGGTAAGGTTTAGGGTTAGCTTTAAGAGCTAGGGTTAGGTTTAATGGTTAGGATTAGGATTAGGGTTAAGGGTTAGGGTAAGGCTTAGGGGTTAGGGTGAAGGGTTAGGGTCAAGGGTTAGGGTTTTTGTTAGGCATAGCGTTGGGGTTAGAAGTAAGGGTTACTGTCAGTGTTAGGGTTGTAGGTAGGGTTAGGGTTAGGGTTAGCGGTTTAGAATTAGGGTTAGGGATTAGGTGTCACAGTGATGACTAGGAGATAGGGTTAGAATTATGGGATAGGGGCTGTTCTCCGGAAATGGGTTATGCATTAACGTTAGGATAAGAGGTTAAAGTTAGGCGCACGGTGAGGTTTACGTGTTAAGGGGAGAAATAGGAACAGGGTTGGGTGTTATGTTCAGGGTTAGGGTTATCTGTTAAAGGTATTGTTTATGCTTAGCGCACGGGCCCTGTCTGCATTAGGCGGGCGGGGGGAGTTTAGGGGGCTGGGATTGTACCCGGGAACCCACTCTATCATACTCTGGGTATGGGCCCATGGGTTTCATGCAGGACACAGTGGTAGAGCCTCCTTTCACACATGGCATGGGAGGATTGCAGGCTTTCTAAACTCTAAGGAAGCGAGAAGTCTGAGAATTAGATTTAGGGTTAGGATTCTGGTTAGGGTTAAGGATGAAGTTTAGTGTTAGGGTGAGGGCTTAGGGTTAGGGATTAGGGTTAGGGTTAAAGGTTACTCTTAGGTTTAACGGTTACACTTTGGTTTAGGGTTGAGGTTTACGGTTAGGGTTAAGATGAGGGGTTAGGGTTTGGTACAGGGTTAGGGTTAAGTGTTAGGTTTAGGGTTGAAGATTAGGATTAGGGTTAGGATTAAAGGTTAGCGTGAGAGTTAACGCTTAGTGTTAAGGTTAAGAGTTAGGGTTTAGGGTTAGGGTTAGGGTTAGGGTTAGTTTTAGGGTTAGAGTTATGGGCTATGGTTTGTGTTAGAGGTTAGGGTTAGGTTTACTGGTCACGGTTAGGGTTACGTTTAGGGGGTAGCATTAGGGTTAGGGTTAGGGTTAAGGGATAGGATTAGGGGTAAGTGTTGGGCTTAGGGTTAAGGTTTAGTGTTAGGGTTAGCATTAAGGATTAGGTTTAGGGTCAGGGTTAAATGTTTGGGTCCGGTAAATGGTTAGGGTCAGGGTTAAGGTTCACGGATAGGGTTAGTGTTAAGGGTTACGGGTAGGTTTAGGGTTCAGGGTTAGAGTTAGCATTAGGGTTTAAGGTTAAGATTAGGCGGTAGGTTAGATTTAGGGTTAGATCTAGGCGTTAGGGTAAGGGCTAGCGTTAGGGTTAAGAGATAGGGTTAGGTTTAATGCTTAGGATTAGGGTTAGGGTTTGGGGTTAAAGTAAGTGTTAGGGGTTAGGTTTAAGGATCCAAGGTTAGGGTTATTTTTAGCTGTAGTGTTAGGGTTAGGGATAAGGGATCCCATTAGCATTAAGGGTCTTCCTTACTGTAGGGTTAAGGGTTAGGCTTAGAGTTAAAGGTTAAGGTTAGGGTCAGTGTTAAGATTTAGGGTGAGGGTTAACGGTTAGGGTAAAGGTTAAGCGTTAGGGTTAGGGATTAGTGATAAGGGTTTTTGGTTAGTGTTAGGGTTAGCGGTTAGGAGTTAGTGTTTTATGAAGGGGTATGGTTAGAATTAGGATTGGGGTTAGAGTTAGGGTGAGGTATAGGGGTTAGGTTTAGGGGTTAGTTTTAGGGTAAAAGGATAGAATTAGGGTTACGGGTTGGGCTTAGGTTTAGGGTTAAAGTTTACTGCTAGGGTTAGGGATAGGGTTCAGGGTTAGCTTTAGGGGTTCTGGTTAGGGTTAGGTGTTAGGTTAGTGTCAGGGTTAGGTCTAGTCGTGAGGGTAAGGTTTAGGGTTAGCTTTAAGAGCTAGGGTTAGGTTTAATGGTTAGGATTAGGATTAGGGTTAAGGATTAGGGTAAGGCTTAGGGGTTAGGGTGAAGGGTTAGGGTCAAGGGTTAGGGTTTTTGTTAGGCATAGCGTTGGGGTTAGAAGTAAGGGTTACTGTCAGTGTTAGGGTTGTAGGTAGGGTTACGGTTAGGGTTAGCTGTTTAGAATTAGGTGTCACAGTGATGACTAGGAGATAGGGTTAGAATTATGGGATAGGGGTTGTTCTCAGGAAATGGGTTATGCATTAACGTTAGGATAAGAGGTTAAAGTTAGGCGCACGGTGAGGTTTACGTGTTAAGGGGAGAAATAGGAACAGGGTTGGGTGTTATGTTCAGGGTTAGGGTTATCTGTTAAAGGTATTGTTTATGCTTAGCGCACGGGCCCTATCTGCATTAGGCGGGCGAGGGGAGTTTAGAGGGCAGGGATTGTACCCGGGAACCCACTCTATCATACTCTGGGTATGGGCCCGTGGGTTTCATGCAGGACACAGTGGTAGAGCCTCCTTTCACGCATGGCATGGGAGGATTGCAGGCTTTCTAAACTCTAAGAAAGCAAGAAGTCTGAGAATGAGATTTAGGGTTAGGATTATGGTTAGGGTTAAGGATGAAGTTTAGTGTTAGGGTGAGGGCTTAGGGTTAGGGATTAGGGTTAGGGTTAAATGTTACTCTTAGGTTTAACTGTTACACTTTGGTTTAGGGTTGAGGTTTACGGTTAGGGTTAAGATGAGGGGTTAGGGTTTGGTACAGGGTTAGGGTTAAGTGTTAGGTTTAGGGTTGAAGACTAGGATTAGGGTTAGGATTAATGGTTAGCGTGAGAGTTAACGCTTAGGGTTAAGGTTATGAGTTAGGGTTTAGGGTTAGTGTTAGGGTTAGTTTTATGGTTAGAGTTATGTGCTATGCTTTGTGTTAGAGGTTAGGGTTAGGTTTACTGGTCACGGTTAGGGTTACGTTTAGCGGTTAGCATTAGTTTCAGGGTTAGGGTTAAGGGATAGGATTAGGGTTAAGTGTTGGGCTTAGTGTTAGGGCTTAGTGTTAGGGTTATTATTAAGGATTAGGTTAAGGTTAGGGTCAGTGTTAAGATTTAGGGTGAGGGTTAACGGTTAGGGTAAAGGTTAAGCGTTAGGGTTTGGGATTAGTGATAAGGGTTTTTGGTTAGTGTTAGGGCTAGTGGTTAGGAGTTAGTGTTTTATGAAGGGGTATGGTTAGAATTAGGATTGGGTTTAGAGTTAGAGTGAGGTATAGGGGTTAGGTTTAGGGGTTAGTTTTAGGGTAAAAGGATAGGATTAGGGTTACGGGTTGGGCTTAGGTTTAGGGTTAAAGTTTACTGCTAGGGTTAGGGATAGGGTTCAGGGTTAGCTTTAGGGGTTCTGGTTAGCGTTAGGTGTTAGGTTAGTGTCAGGGTTAGGTCTAGTCGTGAGGGTAAGGTTTAGGGTTAGCTTTAAGAGCTAGGGTTAGGTTTAATGGTTAGGATTAGGGTTAGGGTTAAGGGTTAGGGTAAGGCTTAGGGGTTAGGGTGAAGGGTTAGGGTTTTTGTTAGGCATAGCGTTGGGGTTAGAAGTAAGGGTTACTGTCAGTTTTAGGGTTGTAGGTAGGGTTACGGTTAGGGTTAGCGGTTTAGAATTAGGGTTAGGGATTAGGTGTCACAGTGATGACTAGGAGATAGGGTTAGAATTATGGGATGAGGTTGTTCTCAGGAAATGGGTTATGCATTAACGTTAGGATAAGAGGTTAAAGTTAGGCGCACGGTGAGGTTTACGTGTTAAGGGGAGAAATAGGAACAGGGTTGGGTGTTATGTTCAGGGTTAGGGTTATCTGTTAAAGGTATTGTTTATGCTTAGCGCACGGGCCCTGTCTGCATTAGGCGGGCGGGGGGAGTTTAGGGGGCTGGGATTGTACCCGGGAACCCACTCTATCATACTCTGGGTATGGGCCCGTGGGTTTCATGCAGGACACAGTGGTAGAACCTCCTTTCACGCATGGCATGGGAGGATTGCAGGCTTTCTAAACTCTAATAAAGCAAGAAGTCTGAGAATTAGATTTAGGGTTAGGATTCTGGTTAGGGTTAAGGATGAAGTTTAGTGTTAGGGTGAGGGCTTAGGGTTAGGGAATAGGGTTAGGGTTAAAGGTTACTCTTAGGTTTAACGGTTACACTTTGGTTTAGGGTTGAGGTTTATGGTTAGGGTTAAGATGAGGGTTTAGGGTTTGGTACAGGGTTAGGGTTAAGTGTTAGGTTTAGGGTTGAAGATTAGGATTAGGGTTAGCATTAAAGCTTAGCGTGAGAGTTAACGCTTAGGGTTAAGGTTAAGAGTTAGGGTTTAGGGTTAGGTTTAGGGTTAGTTTTAGGGTTAGAGTTATGTGCTATGGTTTGTGTTAGAGGTTAGGGTTAGGTTTACTGGTTAGAGTTATGTGCTATGGTTTGTGTTAGAGGTTAGGGTTAGGTTTACTGGTCACGGTTAGGGTTAGGTTTAGGGGTTAGCATTAGGGTTAGGGTTAGGGTTAGGGTTAAGGGATAGGATTAGGGTTAAGTGTTGGGCTTAGGGTTAGGGTTTAGTGTTAAGGTTAGCATTAAGGATTAGGGTTAGGGTCAGGGTTAAATGCTTGGGTGCGGGTAATGGTTAGGTTCAGGGTTAAGGTTCACGGTTAGGGTTAGTGTTAATGGTTACTGGTAGGTTTAGGGTTCAGGGTTAGTGTTAGCATTAGGGCTTAAGGTTAGGATTAGGCGGTACGTTAGATTTAGGGTTAGATCTAGGCGTTAGGGTAAGGGCTAGCGTTAGGGTTAAGAGATAGGGTTAGGTTTAATGCTTAGGATTAGGGTTAGGGTTTGGGGTTAAAGTAAGTGTTAGGGGTTAGGTTTAAGGATCCAAGGTTAGGGTTATTTTTAGCTGTAGTGTTAGGGTTATGGATAAGGGATCCCATTAGTATTAAGGGTCTTCCTTACTGTAGGGTTAAGGGTTAGGCTTAGAGTTAAAGGTTAAGGTTAGGGTCAGGGTTAAGATTTAGGGTGAGGGTTAACGGTTAGGGTAAAAGTTAAGCGTTAGGGTTAGGGATTAGTGATTAGGGTTTTTGGTTAGTGTTAGGGTTAGCGGTTAGGTGTTAGTGTTTTATGAAGGGGTATGGTTAGAATTAGGATTGGGGTTAGAGTTACGGGTGAGGTATGGGGGTTAGGTTTAGTGGTTAGTTTTAGGGTAAAAGGATAGGATTAGGGTTACGGGTTGGGCTTAGGTTTAGGGTTAAAGTTTACTGCTAGGGTTAGGGATAGGGTTCAGGGTTAGCTTTAGGGGTTCTGGTTAGGGTTAGGTGTTAGGTTAGTGTCAGGGTTAGGTCTAGTCGTGAGGGTAAGGTTTAGGGTTAGCTTTAAGAGCTAGGGTTAGGTTTAATGGTTAGGATTAGGATTAGGGTTAAGGGTTAGGGTAAGGCTTAGGGGTTAGGGTGAAGGGTTAGGGTCAAGGGTTAGGGTTTTTGTTAGGCATAGCGTTGGGGTTAGAAGTAAGGGTTACTGTCAGTGTTAGGGTTGTAGGTAGGGTTACGGTTAGGGTTAGCGGTTTAGAATTAGGGTTAGGGATTACGTGTCACAGTGATGACTAGGAGATAGGGTTAGAATTATGGGATAGGGGTTGTTCTCAGGAAATGGGTTATGCATTAACGTTAGGATAAGAGGTTGAAGTTAGTCGCACGGTGAGGTTTACGTGTTAAGGGGAGAAATAGGAACAGGGTTGGGTGTTATGTTCAGGGTTAGGGTTATCTGTTAAAGGTATTGTTTATGCTTAGCGCACGGGCCCTGTCTGCATTAGGCGGGCGGGGGGAGTTTAGGGGGCTGGGATTGTACCCGGGAACCCACTCTATCATACTCTGGGTATGGGCCCGTGGGTTTCATGCAGGACACAGTGGTAGAGCCTCCTTTCACGCATGGCATGGGAGGATTGCAGGCTTTTTAACTCTAAGAAAGCAAGAAGTCTGAGAATGAGATTTAGGGTTAGGATTATGGTTAGGATTAAGGATGAAGTTTAGTGTTAGGGTGAGGGCTTAGGGTTAGGGATTAGGGTTAAGGTTAAAGGTTACTCTTAGGTTTAACGGTTACACTTTGGTTTAGGGTTGAGGTTTACGGTTAGGGTTAAGATGAGGGGTTAGGGTTTGGTACAGGGTTAGGGTTAAGTGTTAGGTCTAGGGTTGAAGAAAAGGATTAGGGTTAGGATTAAAGGTTAGTGTGAGAGTTAACGCTTAGGGTTAAGGTTAAGTGTTAGGGTTTAGGGTTAGGGTTAGGGTTAGTTTTAGGGTTAGAGTTATGTGCTATGGTTGGTGTTAGAGGTTAGGGTTAGGTTTACTGGTCATGGTTAGGGTTACCTTTAGGGGTTAGCATTAGGGTTAGGGTTAGGGTTAGGGTTAGGGTTAAGGGATAGGATTAGGGTTAAGTGTTGGGCTTAGGGTTAGGGTTTAGTGTTAATGTTAGCATTAAGGATTAGGGTTAGGGTCAGGGTTAAATGCTTGGGTGAGGATAATGGTTAAGGTCAGGGTTTAGGTTCACGGATAGGGTTAGTGTTAAGGGTTACGGGTAGGTTTAAGGTTCAGGGTTAGTGTTAGCATTAGGGCTTTAGGTTAGGATTAGGCGGTAGGTTAGATTTAGGGTTAGATCTAGGCGTTAGTGTAAGGGCTAGCGTTAGGGTTAAGAGATAGGTTTAGGTTTAATGCTTAGGATTAGGGTTAGGGTTTGGGGTTAAAGTAAGTGTTAGGGGTTAGGTTTAAGGATCCAAGGTTAGGGTTATTTTTAGCTGTAGTGTTAGGGTTAGCGATAAGGGATCCCATTAGCATTAAGGGTCTTCCTTACTGTAGGGTTAAGGGTTAGGCTTAGAGTTAAAGGTTAAGGTTAAGGTCAGTGTTAAGATTTAGGGTGAGGGTTAACGGTTAGGGTAAAGGTTAAGCGTTAGGGTTAGGGATTAGTGATTAGGGTTTTTGGTTAGTGTTAGGGTTAGCGGTTAGGAGTTAGTGTTTTATGAAGGGGTATGGTTAGAATTAGGATTGGGGTTAGAGTTAGGTTGAGGTATAGGGCTTAGGTTTAGGGGTTAGTTTTAGGGTAAAAGGATAGGATTAGGGTAACGGGTTGGGCTTAGGTTTAGGGTTAAAGTTTACTGCTAGGGTTAGGGATAGGGTTCAGGGTTAGCTTAAGGGGTTCTGGTTAGGGTTAGGTGTTAGGTTAGTGTCAGGGTTAGGTGTAGTCGTGAGGGTAAGGTTTAGGGTTATCTTTAAGAGCTAGGGTTAGGTTTAATGGTTAGGATTAGAATTAGGGTTAAGGGTTAGGGTAAGGCTTAGGGGTTAGGGTGAAGGGTTAGGGTCAAGGGTTAGGGTTTTTGTTAGGCATAGCGTTGGGTTTAGAAGTAAGGGTTACTGTCAGTGTTAGGGTTGTAGGTAGGGTTACGGTTAGGGTTAGCGGTTTAGAATTAGGGTTAGGGATTAGGTGTCACAGTGATGACTAGGAGATAGGGTTAGAATTATGGGATTGGGGTTGTTCTCAGGAAATGGGTTATGCATTAACGTTAGGATAAGAGGTTAAAGTTAGGCGCACGGTGAGGTTTACGTGTTAAGGGGAGAAATAGGAACAGGGTTGGGTGTTTTGTTCAGGGTTAGGGTTAACTGTTAAACGTATTGTTTATGCTTAGCACACGGGCCCTGTCTGCATTAGGCGGGTGGGGGGAGTTTAGGGGGCTGGGATTGTACCCGGGAACCCACTCTATCATACTCTGGGTATGGGCCCGTGGGTTTCATGGAGGACACAGTGGTAGAGCCTCCTTTCACGCATGGCATGGGAGGATTGCAGGCTTTCTAAACTCTAAGAAAGCAAGAAGTCTGAGAATTAGATTTAGGGTTAGGATTCTGGTTAGGTTTAAGGATGAAGTTTAGTGTTAGGGTGAGGGCTTAGGGTTAGGGATTAGGGTTAGGGTTAAAGGTTACTCTTAGGTTTAACGGTTACACTTTGGTTTAGGGTTGAGGTTTACGGTTAGGGTTAAGATGAGGGGTTAGGGTTTGGTACAGGGTTAGGGTTAAGTGTTAGGTTTAGGGTTGAAGATTAGGATTAGGGTTAGGATTAAAGGTTAGCGTGAGAGTTAACGCTTAGGGTTAAGGTTAAGAGTTAGGGTTTAGGGTTATGGTTAGGTTTAGTTTTCGGGTTAGAGTTATCTGCTATGGTTTGTGTTAGAGGTTAGGGTTAGGTTTACTGGTCATGGTTAGGGTTACGTTTAGGGGGTAGCATTAGGGTTAGGATTAGGGTTCGGGTTAGGGGATAGGATTAGGGTTAAGTGTTGGGCTTAGGGTTAGGGTTTAGTGTTAGGTTTATCATTAAGGATTAGGGTTAGAATCAGGGTTATATGCTTGGGTGCGGGTAATGGTTAGGGTCAGGGTTAAGGTTCACGGATAGGGTTAGTGTTAAGGGTTACGGGTAGGATTAGGGTTCAGGGTTAGTGTTAGCGTTAGGGCTTAAGGTTAGGATTAGGCGATAGGTTAGATTTAGGGTTAGATCTAGGCGTTAGGGTAAGGGCTAGCGTTAGGGTTAAGAGATAGGGTTAGGTTTAATGCTTAGGATTAGGGTTAGGGTTTGGGGTTAAAGTAAGTGTTAGGGGTTAGGTTTAAGGATCCAAGGTTAGGGTTATTTTTAGCTGTAGTGTTAGGGTTAGGGATAAGGGATCCCATTAGCATTAAGGGTCTTCCTTACTGTAGGGTTAAGGGTTAGGCTTAGAGTTAAAGGTGAAGGTTAGGGTCAGTGTTAAGATTTAGGGTGAGGGTTAACGGTTAGGGTAAAGGTTAAGCATTAGGGTTAGGGATTAGTGATTAGGGTTTTTGGTTAGTGTTAGGGTTAGCGGTTAGGAGTTAGTGTTTTATGAAGGGGTATGGTTAGAATTAGGATTGGGGTTAGAGTTAGGGTGAGGTATAGGGGTTAGGTTTAGGGGTTAGTTTTAGGGTAAAAGGATAGGATTAGGGTTACGGGTTGGGCTTAGGTTTAGGGTTAAAGTTTACTGCTAGGGTTAGGGATAGGGTTCAGGCTTAGCTTTAGGGGTTCTGGTTAGGGTTAGGTGTTAGGTTAGTGTCAGGGTTAGGTCTAGTCGTGAGGGTAAGGTTTAGGGTTAGCTTTAAGAGCTAGGGTTAGGTTTAATGGTTAGGATTAGGATTAGGGTTAAGGGTTAGGGTAAGGCTTAGGGGTTAGGGTGAAGGGTTAGGGTCAAGGGTTAGGGTTTTTGTTAGGCATAGCGTTGGGGTTAGAAGTAAGGGTTACTGTCAGTGTTAGGGTTGTAGGTAGGGTTACGGTTAGGGTTAGCGGCTTAGAATTAGGGTTAGGAATTAGGTGTCACAGTGATGACTAGGAGATAGGGTTAGAATTATGGGATAGGGGTTGTTCTCAGGAAATGGGTTATGCATTAACGTTAGGATAAGAGGTTAAAGTTAGGCGCACGGTGAGGTTTACGTGTTAAGGGGAGAAATAGGAACAGGGTTGGGTGTTATGTTCAGGGTTAGGGTTATCTGTTAAAGGTATTGTTTATGCTTAGCGCACGGGCCCTGTCTGCATTAGGCGGGCGGGGGGAGTTTAGGGGGCTGGGATTGTACCCGGGAACCCACTCGATCATACTCTGGGTATGGGCCCGTGGGTTTCATGCAGGACACAGTGGTAGAGCCTCCTTTCACGCATGGCATGGGAGGATTGCAGGCTTTCTAAACTCTAAGAAAGCAAGAAGTCTGAGAATTAGATTTAGGGTTAGGCTTCTGGTTAGGGTTAAGGATGAAGTTTAGTGTTAGGGTGAGGGCTTAGGGTTAGGGAATAGGGTTAGGGTTAAAAGTTACTCTTAGGTTTAACGGTTACACTTTAGTTTAGGGTTGAGGTTTACGGTTACGGTTAAGATGAGGGGTTAGGGTTTCGTACAGGGTTAGGGTTAAGTGTTAGGTTTAGGGTTGAAGATTAGGATTAGGGTTAGGATTAAAGGTTAGCGTGAGAGTTAACCCTTAGGGTTAAGGTTAAGTGTTAGGGTTTAGAGTTAGGGTTAGGGTTAGTTTTAGGGTTAGAGTTATGTGCTATGGTTTGTGTTAGAGGTTAGGGTTAGGTTTACTGGTCATGGTTAGGGTTACGTTTAGGAGTTAGCATTAGGGTTAGGGTTAGGGTTAGGGTTAAGGGATAGGATTAGGGTTAAGTGTTGGCCTTAGGGTTAGGGTTTAGTGTTAAGGTTAGCATTAAGGATTAGGGTTAGGGTAAGGGTTAAATTCTTGGGTGCGGGTAATGGTTAGGGTCAGGGTTAAGGTTCACGGATAGGGTTAGTGTTAAGGGTTACGGGTAGGTTTAGGGTTCAGGGTTAGTGTTAGCATTAGGGCTTAAGGTTAGGATTAGGCGGTAGGTTAGATTTAGGGTTAGATCTAGGCGTTAGGGTAAGGGCTAGCGTTAGGGTTAAGAGATAGGGTTAGGTTTAATGCTTAGGATTAGGGTTAGGGTTTGGGGTTAAAGTAAGTGTTAGGGGTTAGGTTTAAGGATCCAAGGTTAGGGTTATTTTTAGCTGTAGTGTTAGGGTTAGGGATTAGGGATTCCATTAGCATTAAGGGTCTTCCTTCCTGTAGGGTTAAGGGTTAGGCTTAGAGTTAAAGGTTAAGGTTAGGGTCAGTGTTAAGATTTAGGGTGAGGGTTAACGGTTAGGGTAAAGGTTAAGCGTTAGGGTTAGGGATTAGTGATTAGGGTTTTTGGTTAGTGTTAGGGTTAGCGGTTAGGAGTTAGTGTTTTATGAAGGGGTATGGTTAAAATTAGGATTGGGGTTAGAGTTAGGGTGAGGTATAGGGGTTAGGTTTAGGGGTTAGTTTTAGGGTAAAAGGATAGGATTTGGGTTACGGGTTGGGCTTAGGTTTAGGGTTAAAGTTTACTGCTAAGGTTAGGGATAGGGTTCAGGGTTAGCTTTAGGGGTTCTGGTTAGGGTTAGGTGTTAGGTTAGTGTCAGGGTTAGGTCTAGTCGTGAGGGTAAGGTTTAGGGTTAGCTTTAAGAGCTAGGGTTAGGTTTAATGGTTAGGATTAGGATTAGGGTTAAGGGTTAGGGTAAGGCTTAGGGGTTAGGGTGAAGGGTTAGGGTCAAGGTTTAGGGTTTTAGTTAGGCATAGCGTTGGGGTTAGAAGTAAGGGTTACTGTAAGTGTTAGGGTTGTAGGTAGGGTTACGGTTAGGGTTAGCGGTTTAGAATTAGGGTTAGGGATTAGGTGTCACAGTGATGACTAGGAGATAGGGTTAGAATTATGGGATAGGGGTTGTTCTCAGGAAATGGGTTATGCATTAACGTTAGGATAAGAGGTTAAAGTTAGGCGCACGGCGAGGTTTACGTGTTAAGGGGAGAAATAGCAACAGGGTTGGGTGTTATGTTCAGGGTTAGGGTTATCTGTTAAAGGTATTGTTTATGCTTAGCGCACGGGCCCTGTCTGGATTAGGCGGGCGGGGGGAGTTTAGGGGGCTGGGATTGTACCCGGGAACCCACTCTATCATACTCTGGGTATGGGCCCGTGGGTTTCATGCAGGACACAGTGGTAGAGCCTCCTTTCACGCATGGCATGGGAGGATTGCAGGCTTTCTAAACTCTAAGAAAGCGAGAAGTCTGAGAATTAGATTTAGGGTTAGGATTCTGGTTAGGGTTAAGGATGAAGTTTAGTGTTAGGGTGAGGGCTTAGGGTTAGGGTTTAGGGTTAGGGTTAAAGATTACTCTTAGGTTTAACGGTTACACTTTGGTTTAGGGTTGAGGTTTACGGTTAGGGTTAAGATGAGGGGTTAGGGTTTGGTACAGGGTTAGGGTTAAGTGTTAGGTTTAGGGTTGAAGATTAGGATTAAGGTTAGGATTAAAGGTTAGCGTGAGAGTTAACGCTTAGGGTTAAGGTTAAGAGTTAGGGTTTAGGGTTAGGATTAGGGTTAGTTTTAGGGTTAGAGTTATCTGCTATGGTTTGTGTTAGAGGTTAGGGTTAGGTTTAGTGGTCATGGTTAGGGTTACGTTAGGGGTTAGCATTAGGGTTACGGTTAGGGTTAGGCTTAAGGTATAGGATTAGGGTTAAGTGTTGGGCTTAGGGTTAGGGTTTAGTGTTAAGGTTAGCATTAAGGATTAGGGTTAGGGTCAGGGTTAAATGCTTGGGTGCGGGTAATGGTTAAGGTCAGGGTTTAGGTTCACGGATAGGGTTAGTGTTAAGGGTTACGGGTAGGTTTAGGGTTCAGGGTTAGTGTTAGCATTAGGGCTTAAGGTTAGGATTAGGCAGTAGGTTAGATTTAGGGTTAGATCTAGGCGTTAGGGTAAGGGCTAGCGTTAGGGTTAAGAGATAGGGTTAGGTTTAATGCTTAGGATTAGGGTTAGGGTTTGGGGTTAAAGTAAGTGTTAGGGGTTAGGTTTAAGGATCCAAGGTTAGGGTTATTTTTAGCTGTAGTGTTAGGGTTAGGGATAAGGGATCCCATTAGCATTAAGGGTCTTCCTTCCTGTAGGGTTAAGGGTTAGGCTTAGAGTTAAAGGTTAAGGTTAGGGTCAGTGTTAAGATTTAGGGTGAGGGTTAACGGTTAGGGTAAAGGTTAAGCGTTAGGGTTAGGGATTAGTGATTAGGGTTTTTGGTTAGTGTTAGGGTTAGCGGTTAGGAGTTAGCGTTTTATGAAGGGGTATGGTTAGAATTAGGATTGGGGTTAGAGTTAGGGTGAGGTATAGGTGTTAGATTTAGGGGTTAGTTTTAGGGTAAAAGGATAGGATTAGGGTTACGGGTTGGGCTTAGGTTTAGGGTTAAAGTTTACTGCTAGGGTTAGGGATAGGGTTCAGGGTTAGCTTTAGGGGTTCTGGTTAGTGTTAGGTGTTAGGTTAGTGTCAGGGTTAGGTCTAGTCGTGAGGGTAAGGTTTAGGGTTAGCTTTAAGAGCTAGGGTTAGGTTTAATGGTTAGGATTAGGATTAGGGTTAAGGGTTAGGGTAAGGCTTAGGGGTTAGGGTGAAGGGTTAGGGTCAAGGGTTGAGGTTTTTGATAGGCATAGCATTGGGTTTAGAAGTAAGGGTTACTGTCAGTGTTAGGGTTGTAGGTAGGGTTACGGTTAGGGTTAGCGGTTTAGAATTAGGGTTAGGGATTAGGTGTCACAGTGATGACTAGGAGATAGGGTTAGAATTATGGGATAGGGGTTGTTCTCAGGGAATGGGTTATGCATTAATGTTAGGATAAGAGGTTAAAGTTAGGCTCACGGTGAGGTTTACGTGTTAAGGGGAGAAATAGGAACAGGGTTGGGTGTTATGTTCAGGGTTAGGGTTATCTGTTAGAGGTATTGTTTATGCTTAGCGCACGGGCTCTGTCTGCATTAGGCGGGCGGGGGGAGTTTAGGGGGCTGGGATTGTACCCGGGAACCCACTCTATCATACTCTGGGTATGGGCCCATGGGTTTCATGCAGGACACAGTGGTAGAGCCTCCTTTCACGCATGGCATGGGAGGATTGCAGGCTTTCTAAACTCTAAGAAAGCAAGAAGTGTGAGAATTAGATTTAGGGTTAGGATTATGGTTAGGGTTAAGGATGAAGTTTAGTGTTAAGCTGAGGTCTTAGGGTTAGGGATTAGGGTTAGGGTTAAAGGTTACTCTTAGGTTTAACGGTTACACTTTGGTTTAGGGTTGAGGTTTACGGTTAGGGTTAAGATGAGGGGTTAGGGTTTGGTACACGGTTAGGGTTAAGTGTTAGGTTTAGGGTTGAAGATTAGGATTAGGGTTAGGATTAAAGGTTAGCGTGAGAGTTAACGCTTAGGGTTAAGGTTAAGAGTTAGGGTTAGGGTTAGGGTTAGTTTTAGGGTTAGTTTTAGGGTTAGAGTTATGTGCTATGGTTTGTGTTAGACGTTAGGGTTAGGTTTACTGGTCACGGTTAGGTTTACGTTTAGGGGGTAGCATTAGGGTTAGGGTTAGGGTTAAGGGATAGGATTAGGGATAAGTGTTGGGCTTAGGGTTAGGGTTTAGTGTTAGTGTTAGCATTAAGGATTAGGGTTAGGGTCAGGGTTAAATGCTTGGGTGCGGGTAATGGTTAGGGTCAGGGTTTAGGTTCACAGATAGGGTTAGTGTTAAGGGTTACGGGTAGGTTTAGGGTTCAGGGTTAGTGTTAGCATTAGGGCTTAAGGTTAGGATTAGGCGGTAGGTTAGATTTAGGGTTAGATCTAGGCGTTAGGGTAAGGGCTAGCGTTAGGGTTAAGAGATAGGGTTAGGTTTAATGCTTAGGATTAGGGTTAGGGTTTGGGGTTAAAGTAAGTGTTAGGGGTTAGGTTTAAGGATCCAAGGTTAGGGTTATTTTTAGCTGTAGTGTTAGGGTTAGGGATAAGGGATCCCATTAGCATTAAGGGTCTTCCTTCCTGTAGGGTTAAGGGTTAGGCTTAGAGTTAAAGGTTAAGGTTAGGGTCAGTGTTAAGATTTAGGGTGAGGGATAACGGTTAGGGTAAAGGTTAAGCGTTAGGGTTAGGGATTAGTGATTAGGGTTTTTGGTTAGTGTTAGGGTTAGCGGTTAGGAGTTAGTGTTTTATGAAGGGGTATGGTTAGAATTAGGATTGGGGTTAGAGTTAGGGTGAGGTATAGGGGTTAGGTTTAGGGGTTAGTTTTAGGGTAAAAGGATAGGATTAGGGTTACGGGTTGGGCTTAGGTTTAGGGTTAAAGTTTACTGCTAGGGTTAGGGATAGGGTTCAGGGTTAGCTTTAGGGGTTCTGGTTAGGGTTAGGTGTTAGGTTAGTGTCAGGGTTAGGTCTAGTCGTGAGGGTAAGGTTTAGGGTTAGCTTTAAGAGCTAGGGTTAGGTTTAATGGTTAGGTTTAGGATTAGGGTTAAGGGTTAGGGTAAGGCTTAGGGGTTAGGGTGAAGGGTTAGGGTCAAGGGTTAGGGTTTTTGTTAGGCATAGCGTTGGGGTTAGAAGTAAGGGTTACTGTCATTGTTAGGGTTGTAGGTAGGGTTACGGTTAGGGTTAGCGGTTTAGAATTAGGGTTAGGGATTAGGTGTCACAGTGATGACTAGGAGATAGGGTTAGAATTATGGGATAGGGGTTGTTCTCAGGAAATGGGTTATGCATTAATGTTAGGATAAGAGGTTAAAGTTAGGCGCACGGTGAGGTTTACGTGTTAAGGGGAGAAATAGGAACAGGGTTGGGTGTTATGTTCAGGGTTAGAGTTATCTGTTAAAGGTATTGTTTATGCTAAGCGCACGGGCCCTGTCTGCATTAGGCGGACTGGGTGAGTTTAGGGGGTTGGGATTGTACCCGGGAACCCACTCTATCATACTCTGGGTATGAGCCCGTGGGTTTCATGCAGGACACAGTGGTAGAGCCTCCTTTCACGCATGGCATGGGAGGATTGCAGGCTTTCTAAACTCTAAGAAAGCAAGAAGTCTGAGAATGAGATTTAGGGTTAGGATTATGGTTAGGGTTAAGGATGAAGTTTAGTGTTAGGGTGAGGGCTTAGGGTTAGGGATTAGGGTTAGGGTTAAAGGTTACTCTTAGGATTAATGGTTACACTTTGGTTTAGGGTTGAGGTTTACGGTTAGGGTTAAGATGAGGGGTTAGGGTTTGGTACAGGTTTAGGGTTAAGTGTTAGGTTTAGGGTTGAAGATTAGGATTAGGGTTAGGATTAAAGGTTAGCGTGAGAGTTAACGCTTAGTGTTAAGGTTAAGAGTTAGGGTTTAGGGTTAGGGTTAGGGTTAGGGTTAGTTTTAGGGTTAGAGTTATGTGCTATGGTTTGTGTTAGAGGTTAGGTTTAGGTTTACTGGTCACGGTTAGGGTTACGTTTAGGGGGTGGCATTAAGGTTAGGGTTAGGGTTAAGGGATAGGATTAGGGTTAAGTGTTGGGCTTAGGGTTAGGGTTTAGTGTTAGGTTTATCATTAAGGATTAGGGTTAGAATCAGGGTTAAATGCTTGGGTGCGGGTAATGGTTAGGGTCAGGGTTAAGGTTCACGGATAGCGTTAGTGTTAAGGGTTACGGGTAGGTTTAGGGTTCATGGTTAGTGTTAGCATTAGGGCTTAAGGTTAGGATTAGGCGGTAGGTTAGATTTAGGGTTAGATCTAGGCGTTAGGGTAAGGGCTAGCGTTAGGGTTAAGAGATAGGGTTAGGTTTAATGCTTAGGATTAGGGTTAGGGTTTAGGGTTAAAGTATGTGTTAGGGGTTAGGTTTAAGGATCCAAGGTTAGGGTTATTTTTAGCTGCAGTGTTAGGGTTAGGGATAAGGGATCCCATTAGCATTAAGGGTCTTCCTTACTGTAGGGTTAAGGGTTAGGCTTAGAGTTAAAGGTTAAGGTTAGGGTCAGTGTTAAGATTTAGGGTGAGGGTTAACGGTTAGGGTAAAGGTTAAGCGTTAGGGTTAGGGATTAGTGATTAGGGTTTTTGGTTAGTGTTAGGGTTAGCGGTTAGGAGTTAGTGTTTTATGAAGGGGTATGGTTAGAATTAGGATTGGGTTTAGAGTTAGGGTGAGGTATAGGGGTTAGGTTTAGGGGTTAGTTTTAGGGTAAAAGGATAGGATTAGGGTTACGGGTTGGGCTTAGGTTTAGGGTTAAAGTTTACTGCTAGGGTTAGGGATAGGGTTCAGGGTTAGCTTTAGGGGTTCTGGTTAGGGTTAGGTGTTAGGTTAGTGTCAGGGTTAGGTCTAGTCGTGAGGGTAAGGTTTAGGGTTAGCTTTAAGAGCTAGGGTTAGGTTTAATGGTTAGGATTAGGATTAGGGTTAAGGGTTAGAGTAAGGCTTAGGGGTTAGGGTGAAGGGTTAGGGTCAAGGGTTAGGGTTTTTTTTAGGCATAGCGTTGTGGATGGAAGTAAGGGTTACTGTCAGTGTTAGGGTTGTAGGTAGGTTTACGGTTAGGGTTAGCGGTTTAGAATTAGGGTTAGGGATTAGGTGTCACAGTGATGACTAGGAGATAGGGTTAGAATTATGGGATAGGGGTTGTTCTCAGGAAATGGCTTATGCATTAACGTTAGGATAAGAGGTTAAAGTTAGGCGCAAGGTGAGGTTTACGTGTTAAGGGGAGAAATAGGAACAGGGTTGGGTGTTATGTTCAGCGTTTGGGTTATCTGTTAAAGGTATTGTTTATGCTTAGCGCACGGGCCCTGTCTGCATTAGGCGGGCGGGGGGAGTTTAGGGGGCTGGGATTGTACCCGGGAACCCACTCTATCATACTCTGGGTATGGGCCCGTGGGTTTCATGCAGGACACAGTGGTAGAGCCTCCTTTCACGCATGGCATGGGAGGATTGCAGGCTTTCTAAACTCTAAGAAAGCAAGAAGTCTGAGAACTAGATTTAGGGTTAGGATTCTGGTTAGTGTTAAGGATGAAGTTTAGTGTTAGGGTGAGGGCTTAGGGTTAGGGATTAGGGTTGGGTTAGGTTACTCTTAGGTTTAACGGTTACACTTTGGTTTAGGGTTGAGGTTTACGGTTAGGGTTAAGATGAGGGGTTAGGGTTTGGTACAGGGTTAGGGTTAAGTGTTAGGTTTAGGGTGGAAGATTAGGATTAGGGTTAGGATTAAAGGTTAGCGTGAGAGTTAACGCTTAGGGATAAGGTTAAGAGTAAGGGTTAGGTTTAGGGTTAGGGTTAGTTCTAGGGTTAGAGTTATGTGCTATGGTTTGTGTTACAGGTTAGGGTTAGGTTTACTGGTCATGGTTAGGGTTACGTTTAGGGGTTAGCATTAGGGTTAGGGTTAGGGTTAGGGTTAAGGGATAGGATTAGGGTTAAGTGTTGGGCTTAGGGTTAGGCTTTAGTGTTAGGGTTAGCATTACGGATTAGGGTTAGGGTCAGGGTTAAATGCTTGGGTGCGGGTAATGGTTAGGGTCAGGGTTTAGGTTCACGGATAGGGTTAGTGTTAAGGGTTACGGGTAGGTTTAGGGTTCAGGGTTAGTGTTAGCATTAGGGCTTAAGGTTAGGATTAGGCGGTAGGTTAGATTTAGGGTTAGATCTAGGCGTTAGGGTAAGGGCTAGCGTTAGGGTTAAGAGATAGGGTTAGGTTTAATGCTTAGGATTAGGGTTAGGGTTTGGGGTTAAAGTAAGTGTTAGGGGTTAGGTTTAAGGATCCAAGGTTAGGGTTATTTTTAGCTGTAGTGTTAGGGTTAGGGATAAGGGATCCCATTAGCATTAAGGGTCTTCCTTACTGTAGGGTTAAGGGTTAGGCTTAGAGTTAAAGGTTAAGGTTAGGGTCAGTGTTAAGATTTAGGGTGAGGGTTAACGGTTAGGGTAAAGGTTAAGCGTTAGGGTTAGGGATTAGTGATTAGGGTTTTTGGTTAGTGTTAGGGTTAGCGGTTAGGAGTTAGCATTTTATGAAGGGGTATGGTTAGAATTAGGATTGGGGTTAGAGTTAGGGTGAGGTATAGGGGTTAGGTTTAGGGGTTAGTTTTAGGGTAAAAGGATAGGATTAGGGTTACGGGTTGGGCTTAGGTTTAGGGTTAAAGTTTACTGCTAGGGTTAGGGATAGGGTTCAGGGTTAGCTTTAGGGGTTCTGGTTAGTGTTAGGTGTTAGGTTAGTGTCAGGGTTAGGTCTAGTCGTGAGGGTAAGGTTTAGGGTTAGCTTTAAGAGCTAGGGTTAGGTTTAATGGTTAGGATTAGGATTAGGGTTAAGGGTTAGGGTAAGGCTTAGGGGTTAGGGTGAAGGGTTAGGGTCAAGGGTTGAGGTTTTTGATAGGCATAGCATTGGGTTTAGAAGTAAGGGTTACTGTCAGTGTTAGGGTTGTAGGTAGGTTTACGGTTAGGGTTAGCGGTTTAGAATTAGGGTTAGGGATTAGGTGTCACAGTGATGACTAGGAGATAGGGTTAGAATTATGGGATAGGGGTGGTTCTCAGGGAATGGGTTATGCATTAATGTTAGGATAAGAGGTTAAAGTTAGGCTCACGGTGAGGTTTACGTGTTAAGGGGAGAAATAGGAACAGGGTTGGGTGTTATGTTCAGGGTTAGGGTTATCTGTTAGAGGTATTGTTTATGCTTAGCGCACGGGCCCTGTCTGCATTAGGCGGGCGGGGGGAGTTTAGGGGGCAGGGATTGTACCCGGGAACCCACTCTATCATACTCTGGGTATGGGCCCATGGGATTCATGCAGGACACAGTGGTAGAGCCTCCTTTCACGCATGGCATGGGAAGATTGCAGGCTTTCTAAACTCTAAGAAAGCAAGAAGTGTGAGAATTAGATTTAGGGTTAGGATTATGGTTAGGGTTAAGGATGAAGTTTAGTGTTAAGCTGAGGGCTTAGGTTTAGGGATTAGGGTTAGGGTTAAAGGTTACTCTTAGGTTTAACGGTTACACTTTGGTTTAGGGTTGAGGTTTACGGTTAGGGTTAAGATGAGGGGTTAGGGTTTGGTACACGGTTAGGGTTAAGTGTTAGGTTTAGGGTTGAAGATTAGGATTAGGGTTAGGATTAAAGGTTAGCGTGAGAGTTAACGCTTAGGGATAAGGTTAAGGGTAAAGGTTAGGGTTAGGGTTTGGGTTAGTTCTAGGGTTAGAGTTATGTGCTATGGTTTGTGTTACAGGTTAGGGTTAGGTTTACTCTTCATGGTTAGGGTTACGTTCAGGGGTTAGCATTAGGGTTAGGGTTAGGGTTAGGGTTAAGGGATAGGATTAGGGTTAAGTGTTGGGCTTAGGGTTAGGGTTTAGTGTTAGGGTTAGCATTACGGATTAGGGTTAGGGTCAGGGTTAAATGCTTGGGTGCGGGTAATGGTTAGGGTCAGGGTTTAGGTTCACGGATAGGGTTAGTGTTAAGGGTTACGGGTAGGTTTAGGGTTCAGGGTTAGTGTTAGCATTAGGGCTTAAGGTTAGGATTAGGCGGTAGGTTAGATTTAGGGTTAGATCTAGGCGTTAGGGTAAGGGCTAGCGTTAGGGTTAAGAGATAGGGTTAGGTTTAATGCTTAGGATTAGGGTTAGGGTTTGGGGTTAAAGTAAGTGTTAGGGGTTAGGTTTAAGGATCCAAGGTTAGGGTTATTTTTAGCTGTAGTGTTAGGGTTAGGGATAAGGGATCCCATTAGCATTAAGGGTCTTCCTTCCTGTAGGGTTAAGGGTTAGTCTTAGAGTTAAAGGTTAAGGTTAGGGTCAGTGTTAAGATTTAGGGTGAGGGATAACGGTTAGGGTAAAGGTTAAGCGTTAGGGTTAGGGATTAGTGATTAGGGTTTTTGGTTAGTGTTAGGGTTAGCGGTTAGGAGTTAGTGTTTTATGAAGGGGTATGGTTAGAATTAGGATTGGGGTTAGAGTTAGGGTGAGGTATAGGGGTTAGGTTTAGGGGTTAGTTTTAGGGTAAAAGGATAGGATTAGGGTTACGGGTTGGGCTTAGGTTTAGGGTTAAAGTTTACTGCTAGGGTTAGGGATAGGGTTCAAGGTTAGCTTTAGGGTTTCTGGTTAGCGTTAGGTGTTAGGTTAGTGTCAGGGATAGGTCTAGTCGTGAGGGTAAGGTTTAGGGTTAGCCTTAAGAGCTAGGGTTAGGTTTAATGGTTAGGATTAGGATTAGGGTTAAGGGTTAGGGTAAGGCTTAGGGGTTAGGGTGAAGGGTTAGGGTCAAGGGTTAGGGTTTTTGTTAGGCATAGCGTTGGGGTTAGAAGTAAGGGTTACTGTCAGTTTTAGGGTTGTAGGTAGGGTTACGGTTAGGGTTAGCGGTTTAGAATTAGGGTTAGGGATTAGGTGTCACAGTGATGACTAGGAGATAGGGTTAGAATTATGGGATAGGGGTTGTTCTCAGGAAATGGGTTATGCATTAACGTTAGGATAAGAGGTTAAAGTTAGGCGCACGGTGAGGTTTACATGTTAGTGGGAGAAATAGGAACAGGGTTGGGTGTTATGTTCAGGGTTAGGGTTATCTGTTAAAGGTATTGTTTATGCTTAGCGCACTAGCCCTGTCTGCATTAGGCGGGCGGGGGGAGTTTAGGGGGCAGGGATTGTACCCGGGAACCCACTCTATCATTATCTGGGTATGGGCCCGTGGGTTTCATGCAGGACACAGTGGTAGAGCCTCCTTTCACGCATGGCATGGGAGGATTGCAGGCTTTCCAAACTCTAAGAAAGCAAGAAGTCTGAGAATTAGATTTAGGGTTAGGATTCTGGTTAGGGTTAAGGATGAAGTTTAGTGTTAGGGTGAGGGCTTAGGGTTAGGGAATAGGGTTAGGGTTAAAGGTTACTCTTAGGTTTAACGGTTACACTTTGCTTTAGGGTTGAGGTTTACGGTTAGGGTTAAGATGAGGGGTTAGGGTTTGGTACAGGGTTAGGGTTAAGTGTTAGGTTTAGGGTTGAAGATTAGGATTAGGGTTAGGATTAAAGGTTAGCGTGAGAGTTAACGCTTAGGGTTAAGGTTAAGAGTTAGGGTTTACGGTTAAGGTTAGGGTTAGTTTTAGGGTTAGAGTTATGTGCTATGGTTTGTGTTAGAGGTTAGGGTTAGGTTTACTGGTCACGGTTAGGGTTACGTTTAGGGGTTAGCATTAGGGTTAGGGTTAGGGTTAGGGTTAACAGATAGGATTAGGGTTAAGTGTTGGACTTAGGGTTAGGGTTTAGTGTTAGGGTTAGCATTAAGGATTAGGGTTAGGGTCAGGGTTAAATGCTTGGGTGCGGGTAATGGTTAGGGTCAGGGTTAAGGTTCACGGATAGGGTTAGTGTTAAGGGTTACGGGTAGGTTTAGGGTTCAGGGTTAGTGTTAGCATTAGGGCTTAAGGTTAGGATTAGGCGGTAGGTTAGATTTAGGGTTAGATCTAGGCGTTAGGGTAAGGGCTAGCGTTAGGGTTAAGAGATAGGGTTAGGTTGAATGCTTAGGATTAGGGTTAGGGTTTGGGGTTAAAGTATGTGTTAGGGGTTAGGTTTACGGATCCAAGGTTAGGGTTATTTTTACCTGTAGTGTTAGGGTTAGGGATAAGGGATCCCATTAGCATTAAGGGTCTTCCTTACTGTAGGCTTAAGGGTTAGGCTTAGAGTTAAAGGTTAAGGTTAGGGTCAGAGTTAAGATTTAGGGTGAGGGTTAACGGTTAGGGTAAAGGATAAGCGTTAGGGTTAGGGATTAGTGATTAGGGTTTTTGGTTAGTGTTAGGGTTAGCAGTTAGGAGTTAGTGTTTTATGAAGGGGTATGGTTAGAATTAGGATTGGGGTTAGAGTTAGGGTGAGGTATAGGGGTTAGGTTTAGGGGTTAGTTTTAGGGTAAAAGGATAGGATTAGGGTTACGGGTTGGGCTTAGGTTTAGGGTTAAAGTTTACTGCTGGGGTTAGGGATAGGGTTCAGGGTTATCTTTAGGGGTTCTCGTTAGGGTTAAACGCTGAACACCTGCAAATAATTTTCAACGTATTGGTTAATTGAAAAGCTCTGCGGCATACTTCTTGGAACAAGCCAGTTACCTGTTCCCACGGAAAGAGGAGTATATAGAACCATGGTGGATTTCCAGCTGATGAAGTAAAGGATTATTAAAGGAACGGGATGACCATGGGGATCATCGTCAATTCTCTGAAACAGAATCCGCCCTTTTCACCTGCCAAACACATGCCCACTTCTCCTCTCTAGGGATAATAAAAACTAACCAGCGAACTGACAGAGGGCCTGACCCCCCCATCCACATCGACCACACACACAAAAAAACCGTACCCTCCAGCTACTAATTATAATGCTAACTTGCAAAATTTCGCTGCATTTTAAAACAATGGAAAAATGGTGGTGGGATGATACTTAGAAGAATGGCTTCTTGTCTGTCTCCACTAACAAAAATAGGCAACACCAAGTCAGCTACTCCTCAGCAAAGTTATGTCCGTCGCAGCCTTCTTGGGTTTCAGGAGGCACATACAAACGTTAGCAAAATTATGGTGAAACGCTGAAAACCTGCAAATAATTTTCAACGTACTGGCTAATTTGAAAACTCTCCAGCATACTTCTTGGAACAAGCCAGGTACCTGTGCTCACGCATAGAGGAGTATATAGAAACATGGTGGAATCCCAGCTGATGAAGCAAAGGATTCTTAAAGGAATAAGATGACCATGCGGATCCTGTTTAATTCTCTGAAACAGAATCCGCACTTTTCACCTGCCAAACACATGCCCACTTCTCCTCTCTGGGGATAATAAAAACAAACCAGTGAATTGACAGATGGCCTGACCAACCCATCCACACTGACCCCACAAAAAAAAAAAAAGTACCCTCCAGCTACTAATTATAATGATAAATTTAAAAATTTCCCTTCATTTTTAAACAATGGAAAAATGATGGTGGGATGATACTTAGAAGAATGGCTTCCAGTCAGTCTCCACTAACAAAAATAGGCAACACCAAGTGAGCTACTCCTCAGCATACTTATGTCCGTGGCAGCCATATTGGGTTTCAGGAGACACATACAAACATTATAAGAATTATGGTGAAACGCTGAAAACCTGCAAATAATTTTCAACGTACTGCTTAATTGAAAAGCTCTGCGGCATACTTCTTGGAACAAGCCAGTTACCTGTGCCCACACATAGAGGAGTATATAGAACCATGGTGGATTCCCAGGTGATGAAGCAAAAGTTTCCTAAAGGAACGGGATGAGCATGCGGATCCTGTTTCATTCTCTGAAACAGAATCCGAACTTTTCACCTGCCAAACACATGTCCACTTCTCCTCTCTGGGGATAATAAAAACTAACCAGCGAACTGACAGAGGGCCTGACCCCCCCATCCACATCGACCACACACACAAAAAAACCGTACCCTCCAGCTACTAATTATAATGCTAACTTGCAAAATTTCCCTGCATTTTAAAACAATGGAAAAATGGTGGTGGGATGATACTTAGAAGAATGGCTTCTTGTCTGTCTCCACTAACAAAAATAGGCAACACCAAGTCAGCTACTCCTCAGCATAGTTATGTCCGTCGCAGCCTTCTTGGGTTTCAGGAGGCACATACAAACGTTATCAAAATTATGGTGAAACGCTGAAAACCTGCAAATAATTTTCAACGTACTGGTTAATTTGAAAACTCTCCAGCATACTTCCTGGAACAAGCCAGGTACCTGTGTCCACGCAAAGTGGAGTATATAGAACCATGGTGGATTTCCAGCTGATGAAGTAAAGGATTATTAAAGGAACGGGATTACCATGGGGATCATCGTTAATTCTGTGAAACAGAATCCGCCCTTTTTACCTGCCAAACACATGCCCACATCTCCTCTCTGGGGATAATAAAAACTAACCAGCGAACTGACAGAGGGACTGACCCCCCCATCCACATCGACCACACACACAAAAAAAAACCGTACCCTCCAGCTACTAATTATAATGCTAACTTGCAAAATTTCCCTGCATTTTAAAACAATGGAAAAATGGTGGAGGGATGATACTTAGAAGAATGGCTTCTTGTCTGTCTCCACTAACAAAAATAGGCAACACCAAGTCAGCTACTCCTCAGCATAGTTATGTCCGTCACAGCCTTCTTTGGTTTCAGGTGGCACAAACAAACGTTATCACAATTATGGTGAAACGCTGAACACCTACTAATAATTTTCAACGTAGTGGTTAATTGAAAAGCTCTGCGGCATACTTCTTGGAACAAGCTAGTTACCTGATCCCACGCAAAGAGGAATATATAGAACTATGGTGGATTTCGAGCTGATGAAGTAAAGGATTATTAAAGGAACGGGATGACCATGGGGATCATCGTTAATTCTCTGAAACAGAATCCGCCCTTTTCACCTGCCAAACACATGCCCACTTCTCCTCTCAGGGGATAATAAAAACTAACCAGCGAATTGACAGAGGGCCTGACCCCCCCATCCACATCGACCACACAAAAAAAAAAAAAAACGTACCCTCCAGCTACTAATTATAATGCTAACTTGCAAAATTTCCCTGCATTTTAAAACAATGGAAAAATGGTGGTGGGATGATACTTAGAAGAATGGCTTCTTGTCTGTGTCCACTAACAAAAATAGGCAACACCAAGTAAGCTACTCCTCAGCATAGTTATGTCCGTCGCAGCCTTGTTGGGTTTCAGGAGGCACAAACAAACGTTATCACAATTATGGTGAAACGCTGAACACCTGCAAATAATTTTCAACGTAGTGGTTAATTGAAAAGCTCTGCGGCATACTTCTTGGAACAAGCCACTTACCTGTTCCCACGCAAAGAGTAGTATATAGAACCATGGTGGATTTCCAGCTGATGAAGTAAAGGATTATTAAAGCAACGGGATGACCATGGGGATCATCGTTAATTCTCTGAAACAGAATCCGCCCTTTTCACCTGCCAAACACATGCCCACTTCACCTCTCTGGGGATAATAAAAACTAACCAGCGAACTGACAGAGGGCCTGACCCCCCCATGCACATCGACCACACACAAAAAAAAAAACCGTACCCTCCAGCTACTAATTATAATGCTAACTTGCAAAATTTCCCTCCTTTTTAAAACAATGGAAAAATGGTGGTGGGATGATACTTAGAAGAATGGCTTCTTGTCCGTCTCCACTAACAAAAATAGGCAACACCAAGTCAGCTACTCCTCAGCATAGTTATGTCCGTCGCCGCCTTCTTGGGTTTCAGGAGGCACAAACAAACGTTATCACAATTATGGTGAAACGCTGAACACCTGCAAATAATTTTCAACGTAGTGGTTAATAGAAAAGCTCAGCGGCATACTTCTTGGAACAAGCCAGGTACCTGTGCCCATGCATAGAGGAGTATATAGAAACATGGTGGAATCCCAGCACATGAAGCAAAGGATTCTTAAAGGAATGAGATGACCATGCGGATCCTGTTTAATTCTCTGAAACAGAATCCGCCCTTTTCACCTGCCAAACACATGCCCACTTCTCCTCTCTGAGGATAATAAAAACAAACCAGTGAATTGACAGATGGCCTGACCAACCCATCCACACTGACCCCACAAAAAAAAAAAGTACCCTCCAGCTACTAATTATAATGATAACTTGCAAAATTTCCCTGCATTTTTAAACAATAGAAAAATGATGGTGGGATGATACTTAGAAGAATGGCTTCCAGTCAGTCTCCACTAACAAAAATAGGCAACACGAAGTCAGCTACGCCTCAGCATACTTATGTCCGTGGCAGCCATATTGGGTTTCAGGAGACACATACAAACGTTATAAGAATTATGGTGAAACGCTGAAAACCTGCAAATGATTTTCAACGTACTGCTTAATTGAAAAGCTCTGCGGCATACTTCTTGGAACAAGCTAGTTACCTGTGCCCACACATAGAGGAGTATATAGAACCATGGTGGATTCCCACCTGATGAATCAAATTTTTCTAAAGGAACGGGAGGAGCATGCGGATCCTGTATCATTCTCTGAAACAGAATCCGCACTTTTCACCTGCCAAACACATGCCCACTACTCTTCTCTGGGGATAATAAAAACAAACCAGCGATCTGACAGAGGGCCTGAACACCCATCCTGACCGAACCCACAAAAAAAAAAAGGACCCTCCAGCTACTAATTATAATGCCAATTGGCAAAATTTCCCTGCATTTTTAAACAATGGAGAAATGATGGTGGGATGATACTTAGAAGAATGGCTTCTTGTCAGTCTCCACTGACAAAAATAAGCAACACCAAGTCAGCTACGCCTCAGCATAGTTATGTCCGTAGCAGCCATATTTGGTTTCAGTAGGCACATACACACGTTATCACAATTATGGTGAAACGCTGAAAACCTGCAAAGGATTTTCAACATACTGGTTAATTGAAAAGCTCTGAGGCATACTTCTTGGAACAAGCCAGTTTTCTGTGCCCACGCATAGAGAAGTATATAGAACCATGGTGGATTCCCAGCTCATGAAGCAAAGGATTCTTAAAGGAACTGGATTACCATGCGGATCCTGTTTAATTCTCTGAAACAGATCCGCAGTTTTCACCTGCAATACTAATACCCACTTCCCCTCTCTGGGGATAATAAAAACAAACCAGCGAACTGACAGAGGGCCTTACCAACCCATCCACACTGACCCCACAAAAAAAAAAATAGTACCCTCCAGCTACTATTATAATGCTAACTTGCAAAATTTCCCTACATTTTTAAACAATGGAAAAATGATGGTGGGATGATACTTAGAAGAATGGCTTCTTGTCAGTCTCCACTAACAAAAATAGGCAACACGAAGTCAGCTACGCCTCAGCATACCTATGTCCTTGGCAGCCATATTGGGTTTCAGGAGACACATACAAACTTTATAAGAATTATGGTGAAACGCTGAAAACCTGCAAATAATTTTCAACGTAGTGGTTAATTGAAAAGCTCTGCGGCATACTTCTTGGAACAAGCCAGTTACCTGTGCCCACACATAGAGGAGTATATAGAACCATGGTGGATTCCCAGCTGATGAAGCGAAAGTTTCCTAAAGGAACGGGATGAGCATGCGGATCCTGTTTCATTCTCTGAAACAGAATCCGAACTTTTCACCTTACAAACACATGCCTACTTCTCCTCTCTGGGGATAATAAAAACAAACCAGTCAACTGACAGAGGGCCTGACCAACACACCCACACCGATCCCACAGAAAAAAAAAAAAAAAAAAAAACACCGAAGCATCCAGCTACTAATTAGAATGCTAACTTGCAAAATTTTCCTGCATTTTTAAACAATGGAAAAATGATGGTGAGATGATACTTAGAAGAATGGCTTCTTGTCAGTCTCCACTAACAAAAATAGGCAAAACCAAGTCAGCTACGCCTCAGCATAGTTATGTCCGTCGCAGCCTTCTTGGGTTTCAGGAGGCACAAACAAACGTTATCACAATTATGGTGAAACGCTGAACACCTGCAAATAATTTTCAACGTAGTGGTTAATTGAAAAGCTCTGCGGCATACTTCTTGGAACAAGCCAGTTACCTGTTCCCACGCAAAGAGGAGTATATAGAACCATGGTGGATTTCCAGCTGATGAAGTAAAGGATTATTAAAGGAACGGGATGACCGTGGGGATCATCGTTAATTCTCTGAAACAGAATCCGCCCTTTTCACCTGCCAAACACATGCCCACTTCTCCTCTCTGGGGATAATAAAAACTAACCAGCGAACTGACAGAGGGCCTGACCTCCCATCCACATCGACCACACACACAAAAAAAATCCGTACCCTCCAGCTACTACTTATAATGCTAACTTGCAAAATTTCCCTGCATTTTAAAACAATGGTAAAATGGTGGTGGGATGATACTTAGAAGAATGGCTTCTTGTCTGTCTCCACTAACAAAAATAGCCAACACCAAGTCAGCTACTCCTCAGCATAGTTATGTCCGTCGCAGCCCTCTTGGGTTTCAGGAGGCATATACAAACGTTATCAAAATTATGGTGAAACGCTGAAAACCTGCAAATAATTTTCAACGTACTGGTTAATTTGAAAACTCTCCAGCATACTTCTTGGAACAAGCCAGGTACCTGTGCCGACGCATAGAGGCGTATATAGAAACATGGTGGAATCTCAGCTAATGAAGCAAAGGATTCTTAAAGGAATGAGATGACCATGCGGATCCTGTTTAATTCTCTGAAACAGAATCTGCACTTTTCACCTGCCAAACACATGCCCACTACTCTTCTCTGGGGATAATAAAAACAAACCAGCGATCTGACAGAGGGCCTGAACACCCATCCTGACCGACCCCACAAAAAAAAAAAAGTACCCTGAAGCTACTAATTATAATGCCAATTTGCAAAATTTACCTGCATTTTTAAACAATGGAGAAATGATGGTGGGATGATACTTAGAAGAATGGCTTCTTGTTAGTCTCCACTGACAAAAATAGGCAACACCAAGTCAGCTACACCTCGGCATAGTTATGTCCGTAGCAGCCATATTTGGTTTCAGTAGGCACATACACACGTTATCACAATTATGGTGAAACGCTGAAAACCTGCAAAGGATTTTCAACATACTGGTTAATTGAAAAGCTCTGAGGCATATTTCTTGGAACAAGCCAGTTTCCTGTGCCCATGCATAGACAAGTATATAGAACCATGGTGGATTTCCAGCTGATGAAGTAAAGGATTATTAAAGGAACGGGATGACCATGGGGATCATCGTTAATTCTCTGAAACAGAATCCGTCCTTTTCAGCTGCCAAACACATGCCCACTTCTCCTCTCTGGGGATAATAAAAACTAACCAGCGAACTGACAGAGGGCCTGACCCCCCCATCCACATCGACCACACAGAAAAAAAAAACCGTACCCTCCAGCTACTAATTATAATGCTAACTTGCAAAATTTCCCTGCATTTTAAACCAATGGAAAAATGGTGGTGGGATCAGACTTAGAAGAATGGCTTCTTGTCAGTCTCCACGAACAAAAACAGGCAACACCAAGTCAGCTACTCCTCAGCATAGTTATGTCCGTCGCAGCCTTCTTGGGTTTCAGGAGGCACAAACAAACGTTATCACAATTATGGTGAAACGCTGAACACCTGCAAATAATTTTCAACGTAGTGGTTAATTGAAAAGCTCTGCAGCATACTTCTTGGAACAAGCCAGTTACCTGTTCCCACGCAAAGAGGAGTATAGAGAACCATGGTGGATTTCCAGCTGATGAAGTAAAGGATTATTAAAGGAACGGGATGACCATGGGGATCATCGTTAATTCTCTGAAACAGAATCCGCCTTTTTCACCTGCCAAACACATGCCCACTTCTCCTCTCTGGGGATAATAAAAACTAACCAGCGAACTGACAGAGGGCCTGACCCCCCCATCCACATCGACCACACACAAAAAAAAAAAACCGTACCCTCCAGGTACTAATTATAATGCTAACTTGCAAAATTTCCCTGCATTTTAAAACAATGGAAAAATGGTGGTGGGATGATACTTAGAAGAATGGCTTCTTGTCAGTCTCCACTAACAAAAATAGGCAACACCAAGTCAGCTACTCCTCAGCATAGTTATGTCCGTCGCAGCCTTCTTGGGTTTCAGGAGGCACAAACAAACGTTATCACCATTATGGTGAAACGCTGAACACCTGCAAATAATTTTCAACGTAGTGGTTAATTGAAAAGCTCTGCGGCATGCTTCTTGGAACAAGCCAGTTTCCTGTTCCCACGCAAAGAGGAGTATAGAGAACCATGGTGGATTTCGAGCTGATGAAGTAAAGGATTATTAAAGGAACGGGATAACCATGGGGATCATCGTTAATTCTCTGAAACAGAATCCGCCCTTTTCACCTGCCGAACACATGCCCACTTCTCCTCTCTGGGGATAATAAAAACTAACCAGCGAACTAACAGAGGGCCTGACCGCCCCATCCACATCGACCACACACAAAAAAAAACCGTACCCTCCAGCTACTAATTATAATGCTAACTTGCAAAATTTCCCTGCATTTTAAAACAATGGAAAAATGGTGGTGGGATGATACTTAGAAGAATGGCTTCTTGTCTGTCTCCACTAACAAAAATAGGCAACACCAAGTCAGCTACTCCTCAGCATAGTTATGTCCGTCACAGCCTCTTCGGTTTCAGGAGGCACATACAAACGTTATCAAAATTATGGTGAAACGCTGAACACCTGGTAATAATTTTCAACGTACTGCTTAATTGAAAAGCTCTGCGCCATACTTCTTGGAACAAGCCAGTTACCTGTGCCCAAAAATAGAGGAGTATATACAACCATGGTGGATTCCCAGCTGATGAAACAAAAGTTTCCTAAAGGAACGGGATGAGCATGCGGATCCTGTTTCATTCTCTGAAACAGAATCCGAACTTTTCACCTGCCAAACACATGCCCACTTCTCCTCTCTGGGGATAATAAAAACAAACCAGCGAACTGACAGAGGGCCTGACCCGCCCATCCACATCGACCACACACAAAAGAAAAACCGTTCCCTCCAGCTACTAATTATAATGCTAACTTGCAAAATTTCCCTGCATTTTAAAACAAAGGAAAAATGGTGGTGGGATGATACTTAGAAGAATGGCTTCTTGTCTGTCTCCACTAACAAAAATAGGCAACACCAAGTCAGCTACTCCTTAGCATAGTTATGTCCGTCGCAGCCTTCTTGGGTTTCAGGAGGCACATACAAACGTTATCAAAATTATGGTGAAACGCTGAAAACCTGCAAATAATTTTCAACGTACTGGTTAATTTGAAAACTCTCCAGCATACTTCTTGGAACAAGCCAGGTACCTGTGCCCACGCATAGAGGAGTATATAGAAACATGGTAGAATCCCAGCTGATGAAGCAAAGGATTCTAAAAGGAATGAGATGACCATGCGGATCCTGTTTAATTCTCTGAAACAGAATCCGCACTTTTCACCTGCCAAACACATGCCCACTACTCTTCTCTGGGGATAATAAAAACAAACCAGCGATCTGACAGAGGGCCTGAACACCCATCCTGACCGACCCACAAAAAAAAAAAGTACTCTCCAGCTACTAATTATAATGCCAATTTGCAAAATTTTCCTGCATTTTTAAACAATGGAAAAATGATGGTGGGATGATACTTAGAAGAATGCCTTCTTGTCAGTCTCCACTAACAAAAATAGGCAAAACCAAGTCAGCTAGGCCTCAGCATAGTTATGTCCGTCCCAGCCTTCTTGGGTTTCAGGAGGCACAAACAAAGGTTATCACAATTATGGTGAAACGCTGAACACCTGCAAATAATTTTCAACGTAGTGGTTAATTGAAAAGCTCTGCGGCATACTTCTTGGAACAAGCCAGTTACCTGTTCTCACGCAAAGAGGAGTATATAGAACCATGGTGGATTTCCAGCTGATGAAGTAAAGGATTATTAAAGGAACGGGATGACCATAGGGATCATCGTTAATTCTCTGAAACAGAATCCGCCCTTTTCACCTGCCAAACACATGCCCACTTCTCCTCTCTGGGGATAATAAAAAATAACCAGCGAACTGACAGAGGGCCTGACCCCCCCCATCCACATCGACTACACACACAAAAAAAAACCGTACCCTCCAGCTACTAATTATAATGCTAACTTGCAAAATTTCCCTGCATTTTAAAACAATGGAAAAATGGTGGTGAGATCATACTTAGAAGAATGGCTTCTTGTCTGTCTCCACTAACAAAAATAGGCAACACCAAGTCAGCTACTCCTCAGCATAGTTATGCCAGTCGCAGCCTTCTTGGGTTTCAGGAGGCACAAACACACGTTATCACAATTATGGTGAAACGCTGAACACCTGCAAATAATTTTCAACGTAGTGGTTAATTGAAAAGCTCTGCGGCATACTTCTTGGAACAAGCCAGTTACCTGTTCCCACGCAAAGAGGAGTATATAGAACCATGGTGGATTTCCAGCTGATGAAGTAAAGGATTATTAAAGGAACGGGATGACCATGGGGATCATCGTTAATTCTCTGAAACAGAATCCGCCCTTTTCACCTGCCAAACACATGCCCACTTCTCCTCTCTGGGGATAATAAAAACTACCCGGCGAACTGACAGAGGGCCTGACTCCCCGCCATCCACATCGACCACACAAAAAAAAAAAAACCGTACCCTCCAGCTACTAATTATAATGCTAACTTGCAAAATTTCCCTGCATTTTAAAACAATGGAAAAATGGTGGTGGGATGATACTTAGAAGAATGGCTTCTTGTCAGTCTCCACTAACAAAAATAGGCAACACCAAGTCAGCTACTCCTCAGCATAGTTATGTCCGTCGCAGCCTTCTTGGGTTTCAGGAGGGACATACAAACGTTATCACAATTATGGTGAAACGCTGAACACCTGCAAATAATTTTCAACGTAGTGGTTAATTGAAAAGCTCTGCGGCATACTTCTTGGAACAAGGCAGTTACCTGTTCCCACGCAAAGAGGAGTATATGGAACCATGGTGGATTTCCAGCTGATGAAGTAAAGGATTATTAAAGGAACGGGATGACCATGGGGATCATCGTTAATTCTCTGAAACAGAATCCGCCCTTTTCACCTGCCAAACACATGCCCACTTCACATCTCTGGGGATAATAAAAACTAACCAGCGAACTGACAGAGGGCCTGACCCCCCGCCATCCACATCGACCACACACACAAAAAAAAAACCGTACCCTCCTGCTACTAATTATAATGCTAACTTGCAAAATTTCCCTGCATTTTAAAACAATGGAAAAATGGTGGTGGGATCATACTTAGAAGAATGGCTTCTTGTCTGTCTCCACTAACAAAAATAGGCAACACCAAGTCAGCTAATCCTCAGCATAGTTATGTCCGTCACAGCCTTCTTGGGTTTCAGGAGGGACATACAAACGTTATCAAAATTATGGTAAAATGCTGAACACCTGCAAATAATTTTCAACGTACTGTTTAATTTGAAAACTCTCCAGCATACTTCTTGGAACACGCCAGGTACCTGTGCCCACGCATAGAGGAGTATATAGAAACATGGTGGAATCCCAGCTGATGAAGCAAAGGATTCTTAAAGGAATAAGATGACCATGCGGATCCTGTTTAATTCTCTGAAACAGAATCCGCCCTTTTCACCTGCCAAACACATGCCCACTACTCTTCTCTGGGGATAATAAAAACAAACCAGCGATCTGACAGAGGGCCTGAACACCCATCCTGACCGACCCCACAAAACAAAAAAGTACCCTCCAGCTACTAATTATAATGCCAATTTGCAAAATTTCCCTGCATTTTTAAACAATGGAGAAATGATGGTGGGATGATTCTTAGAAGAATGGCTTCCTGTCAGTCTCCACTGACAAAAATAGGCAACACCAAGTCAGCTACGCCTCAGCATAGTTATGTCCGTAGCAGCCATATTTGGTTTCAGTAGGCACATACACACGTTATCACAATTATGGTGAAACGCTGAAAACCTGCAAAGGATTTTCAACATACTGGTTAATTGAAAAGCTCTGAGGCATACTTCTTGGAACAAGCCAGTTTCCCGTGCCCACGCATAGAGAAGTATATAGAACCATGGTGGATTCCCAGCTCATGAAGCAAAGGATTTTTAAAGGAACGGGATTACCGTGCGGATCCTGTTTAATTCTCTGAAACAGATCCGCAGTTTTCACCTGCCATACTAATACCCACTTCTCCTCTCTGGGGATCATAAAAACAAACCAGCGAACTGACAGAGGGCCTGACCAACACATCCACACCGACCCCACAGGAAAAAAAAAAAAAAAACACCGTAGCCTCCAGCTACTAATTATAATGCTAATTTGCAAAACTTTCCTGCATTTTTAAACAATGGAAAAATGATGGTGAGAAGATACTTAGAAGAATGGATTCTTGTCAGTCTCCACTAACAAAAATAGGCAAAACCAAGTCAGCTACGCCTCAGCATAGTTATGTCCGTCGCAGCCTTCTTGGGTTTCAGGAGGCACAAAGAAACGTTATCACCATTATGGTGAAACGCTGAACACCTGCAAATAATTTTCAACGTAGTGGTTAATTGAAAAGCTCTGCGGCATACTTCTTGGAACAATCCAGTTACCTGTTCCCACGCAAAGAGGAGTATATAGAACCATGGTGGATTTCCAGCTGATGAAGTAAAGCATTATTAAAGGAACGGGATGACCATGGGGATCATCGTTAATTCTCTGAAACAGAATCCGCCCTTTTCACCTGCCAAACACATGCCCACTTCTCCTCTCTGGGGATAATAAAAACTAACCAGCGAACTGACAGTGGGCCTGACCCCCCCATCCACATCGACCACACACAAAAAAAAAAACCGTATCCTCCAGCTACTAATTATAATGCTAACTTGAAAAATTTCCCTGCATTTTAAAACAATGGAAAAATGGTGGTGGGATGATACTTAGAAGAATGGCTTCTTGACAGTCTCCACTAACAAAATATAGGCAACACCAAGTCAGCTACGCCTCAGCATAGTTATGTCCGACGCAGCCTTCTTGGGTTTCAGGGGGCACAAACACACGTTATCACAATTATGGTGAAACGCTGAACACCTGCAAGTAATTTTCAACGTAGTGGTTAATTGAAAAGCTGTGTGGCATACTTCTTGGAACAAGCCAGTTACCTGTTCCCACACAAAGAGGAGTATAGAGAACCATGGTGGATTTCCAGCTGATGAAGTAAAGGATTATTAAAGGAACGGGATGACCATGGGGATCATCGTTAATTCTCTGAAACAGAAACCGCCCTTTTCACCTGCCAAACACATGCCCACTACTCTTCTCTGGGGATAATAAAAACTAACCAGCAAACTGACAGAGGGCCTGACCGCCCCCCATCCACATCGACCACACACACACAAAAAAAACCGTACCCTCCAGCTACTAATTATAATGCTAACTTGCAAAATTTCCTTGCATTTTAAAACAATGGAAAAATGGTGGTGGGATGATACTTAGAAGAATGGCTTCTTGTCAGTCTCCACTAACAAAAATAGGGAACACCAAGTCAGCTACTCCTCAGCATAGTTATGTCCGTCGCAGCCTTCTTGGGTTTCAGGAGGCACAAACAAACGTTATCACCATTATGGTCAAACGATGAACACCTGCAAATAATTTTCAACGTAGTGGTTAATTGAAAAGCTCTGCGGCATACTTCTTGGAACAAGCCAGTTACCTGTTCCCACGCAAAGAGGAGTATATAGAACCATGGTGGATTTCCAGCTGATGAAGTAAAGCATTATTAAAGGAATGGGATGACCATGGGGATCATCGTTAATTCTCTGAAACAGAATCTGCCCTTTTTACCTGCCAAACACATGCCCACTTCTCCTCTCTGGGGATAATAAAAACTAACCAGCGAACTGACAGAGGGCCTGACCCCACCCCCCATCCACATCGATCACACACACACACAAAAATACCATACCCTCCAGCTACTAATTATAATGCTAACTTGCAAAATTTCCCTGCATTTTAAAACAATGGAAAAATGGTGGTGGGATGATACTTAGAAGAATGGCTTCTTGACAGTCTCCACTAACAAAAATAGGCAACACCAAGTCAGCTACGCCTCAGCATAGTTATGTCCGACGCAGCCTTCTTGGGTTTCAGGGGGCACAAACACACGTTATCACAATTATGGTGAAACGCTGAACACCTGCAAGTAATTTTCAACGTAGTGGTTAATTGAAAAGCTCTGTGGCATACTTCTTGGAACAAGCCAGTTACCTGTTCCCACACAAAGAGGAGTATAGAGAACCATGGTGGATTTCCAGCTGATGAAGTAAAGGATTATTAAAGGAACGGGATGACCATGGGGATCATCGTTAATTCTCTGAAACAGAATCCGCCCTTTTCACCTGCCAAACACATGCCCACTACTCTTCTCTGGGGATAATAAAAACTAACCAGCGAACTGACAGAGGGCCTGACCCCCCCCATCCACATCGACCACACACACAAAAAAAAAACCGTACCCTCCAGCTACTAATTATAATGATAACTTGCAAAATTTCCTTGCATTTTAAAACAATGGAAAAATGGTGGTGGGATGATACTTAGAAGAATGGCTTCTTGTCAGTCTCCACTAACAAAAATAGGCAACACCAAGTCAGCTACTCCTCAGCATAGTTATGTCCGTTGCAGCCTTCTTGGGTTTCAGGAGGAACACACAAACGTTATCAAAATTATGGTGAAACGCTGAACACCTGCAAATAATTTTCAACGTACTGGTTAATTTGAAAACTCTCCAGCATACTTCTTGGAACAAGCCAGGTACCTGTGCCCACGCATAGAGGAGTATATAGAAACATGGTGGAATCCCAGCTGATGAAGCAAAGGATTCTTAAAGGAATGAGATGACCATGCGGATCCTGTTTAATTCTCTGAAACAGAATCCGCACTTTTCACCTGCCAAACACATGCCCACTACTCTTCTCTGGGGATAATAAAAACAAACCAGCGATCTGACAGAGGGCCTGAACACCCATCCTGACCGACCCCACAAAACAAAAAAGTACCCTCCAGCTACTAATTATAATGCCAATTTGCAAAATTTCCCTGCATTTTTAAACAATGGAGAAATGATGGTGGGATGATACTTAGAAGAATGGCTTCTTCTCAGTCTCCACTGACAAAAATAGGCAACACCAAGTCAGCTACACCTCAGCATAGTTATGTCCGTAGCAGCCATATTTGGTTTCAGTAGGCACATACACACGTTATCACAATTATGGTGAAACGCTGAAAACCTGCAAAGGATTTTCAACATACTGGTTCATTGAAAAGCTCTGAGGCATACTTCTTGGAACAAGCCAGTTTCCTGTGCCCACGCATAGAGAAGTATATAGAACCATGGTGGATTCCCAGCTCATGAAGCAAAGGATTCTTAAAGGAACGGGATTACCATGCGGATCCTGTTTAATTCTCTGAAACAGATCCGCAGTTTTCACCTGCCATACTAATACCCACTTCTCCTCTCTGGGAATAGTAAAAACAAACCAGCGAACTGACAGAGGGCCTGACCAACACATCCACACCGATCCCACAGGAAAAAAAAAAAAAAACACCGTAGCCTCCAGCTACTAATTATAATGCTAACTTGCAAAACATTCCCGCATTTTTAAACAATGGATAAATGATGGTGAGATCATACTTAGAAGAATGGATTCTTGTCAGTCTCCACTAACAAAAATAGGCAAAACCAAGTCAGCTACGCCTCAGCATAGTTATGTCCGTCGCAGGCTTCTTGGGTTTCAGGAGGCACAAACAAACGTTATCACAATTATGGTGAAACGCTGAACACCTGCAAATAATTTTCAACGTAGTGGTTAATTGAAAAGCTCTGCAGCATACTTTTTGGAACAAGCCAGTTACCTGTTCCCACGCAAAGAGGAGTATATAGAACCATGGTGGATTTCCAACTGATGAAGTAAAGGATTATTAAAGGAACGGGATTACCATGCGGATCATCGTTAATTCTGTGAAACAGAATCCGCCCTTTTCACCTGCCAAACACATGCCCAATTCTCCTCTCTGGGGATAAGAAAAACTAACCAGCGAACTGACAGAGGGCCTGACCCCCACCATCCACATCGACCACACAAAAAAAAAAACTGTACCCTCCAGCTACTTATTATAATGCTAACTTGCAAAATTTCCCTGCATTTTAAAACAATGGAAAAATGGTGGTGGGATGATACCTAGAAGAATGGCTTCTTGTCAGTCTCCACTAACAAAAATAGGCAACACCAAGTCAGCTACTCCTCAGCATAGTTATGTCCGTCGCAGCCTTCTTGGGTTTCAGGAGGGACATACAAACGTTATCACAATTATGGTGAAACGCTGAACACCTGCAAATAATTTTCAACGTAGTGGTTAATTGAAAAGCTCTGCGGCATACTTCTTGGAACAAGGCAGTTACCTGTTCCCACGCAAAGAGGAGTATATGGAACCATGGTGGATTTCCAGCTGATGAAGTAAAGGATTATTAAAGGAACGGGATGACCATGGGGATCATCGTTAATTCTCTGAAACAGAATCCGCCCTTTTCACCTGCCAAACACATGCCCACTTCACATCTCTGGGGATAATAAAAACTAACCAGCGAACTGACAGAGGGCCTGACCCCCCGCCATCCACATCGACCACACACAAAAAAAAAAACCGTACCCTCCTGCTACTAATTATAATGCTAACTTGCAAAATTTCCCTGCATTTTAAAACAATGGAAAAATGGTGGTGGGATCATACTTAGAAGAATGGCTTCTTGTCTGTCTCCACTAACAAAAATAGGCAACACCAAGTCAGCTAATCCTCAGCATAGTTATGTCCGTCACAGCCTTCTTGGGTTTCAGGAGGGACATACAAACGTTATCAAAATTATGGTAAAATGCTGAACACCTGCAAATAATTTTCAACGTACTGTTTAACTTGAAAACTCTCCAGCATACTTCTTGGAACACGCCAGGTACCTGTGCCCACGCATAGAGGAGTATATAGAAACATGGTGGAATCCCAGCTGATGAAGCAAAGGATTCTTAAAGGAATAAGATGACCATGCGGATCCTGTTTAATTCTCTGAAACAGAATCCGCCCTTTTCACCTGCCAAACACATTCCCACTACTCTTCTCTGGGGATAATAAAAACAAACCAGCGATCTGACAGAGGGCCTGAACACCCATCCTGACAGACCCCACAAAACAAAAAAGTACCCTCCAGCTACTAATTATAATGCCAATTTGCAAAATTTCCCTGCATTTTTAAACAATGGAGAAATGATGGTGGGATGATTCTTAGAAGAATGGCTTCTTGTCAGTCTCCACTGACAAAAATAGGCAACACCAAGTCAGCTACGCCTCAGCATAGTTATGTCCGTAGCAGCCATATGTGGTTTCAGTAGGCACATACACACGTTATCACAATTATGGTGAAACGCTGAAAACCTGCAAAGGATTTTCAACATACTGGTTAATTGAAAAGCTCTGAGGCATACTTCTTGGAACAAGCCAGTTTCCCGTGCCCACGCATAGAGAAGTATATAGAACCATGGTGGATTCCCAGCTCATGAAGCAAAGGATTTTTAAAGGAACGGGATTACCATGCGGATCCTGTTTAATTCTCTGAAACAGATCCGCAGTTTTCACCTGCCATACTAATACCCACTTCTCCTCTCTGGGGATAATAAAAACAAACCAGCGAACTGACAGAGGGCCTGACCAACACATCCACACCGACCCCACAGGAAAAAAAAAAAAAAAACACCGTAGCCTCCAGCTACTAATTATAATGCTAATTTGCAAAACTTTCCTGCATTTTTAAACAATGGAAAAATGATGGTGAGAAGATACTTAGAAGAATGGATTCTTGTCAGTCTCCACTAACAAAAATAGGCAAAACCAAGTCAGCTACGCCTCAGCATAGTTATGTCCGTCGCAGCCTTCTTGGGTTTCAGGAGGCACAAAGAAACGTTATCACCATTATGGTGAAACGCTGAACACCTGCAAATAATTTTCAACGTAGTGGTTAATTGAAAAGCTCTGCGGCATACTTCTTGGAACAATCCAGTTACCTGTTCCCACGCAAAGAGGAGTATATAGAACCATGGTGGATTTCCAGCTGATGAAGTAAAGCATTATTAAAGGAACGGGATGACCATGGGGATCATCGTTAATTCTCTGAAACAGAATCCGCCCTTTTCACCTGCCAAACACATGCCCACTTCTCCTCTCTGGGGATAATAAAAACTAACCAGCGAACTGACAGTGGGCCTGACCCCCCCATCCACATCGACCACACACAAAAAAAAAAACCGTATCCTCCAGCTACTAATTATAATGCTAACTTGCAAAATTTCCCTGCATTTTAAAACAATGGAAAAATGGTGGTGGGATGATACTTAGAAGAATGGCTTCTTGACAGTCTCCACTAACAAAATATAGGCAACACCAAGTCAGCTACGCCTCAGCATAGTTATGTCCGACGCAGCCTTCTTGGGTTTCAGGGGGCACAAACACACGTTATCACAATTATGGTGAAACGCTGAACACCTGCAAGTAATTTTCAACGTAGTGGTTAATTGAAAAGCTGTGTGGCATACTTCTTGGAACAAGCCAGTTACCTGTTCCCACACAAAGAGGAGTATAGAGAACCATGGTGGATTTCCAGCTGATGAAGTAAAGGATTATTAAAGGAACGGGATGACCATGGGGATCATCGTTAATTCTCTGAAACAGAATCCGCCCTTTTCACCTGCCAAACACATGCCCACTACTCTTCTCTGGGGATAATAAAAACTAACCAGCAAACTGACAGAGGGCCTGACCCCCCCCCCATCCACATCGACCACACACACAAAAAAAAAACCGTACCCTCCAGCTACTAATTATAATGCTAACTTGCAAAATTTCCTTGCATTTTAAAACAATGGAAAAATGGTGGTGGGATGATACTTAGAAGAATGGCTTCTTGTCAGTCTCCACTAACAAAAATAGGGAACACCAAGTCAGCTACTCCTCAGCATAGTTATGTCCGTCGCAGCCTTCTTGGTTTTCAGGAGGCACAAACAAACGTTATCACCATTATGGTCAAACGATGAACACCTGCAAATAATTTTCAACGTAGTGGTTAATTGAAAAGCTCTGCGGCATACTTCTTGGAACAAGCCAGTTACCTGTTCCCACGCAAAGAGGAGTATATAGAACCATGGTGGATTTCCAGGTGATGAAGTAAAGCATTATTAAAGGAATGGGATGACCATGGGGATCATCGTTAATTCTCTGAAACAGAATCTGCCCTTTTTACCTGCCAAACACATGCCCACTTCTCCTCTCTGGGGATAATAAAAACTAACCAGCGAACTGACAGAGGGCCTGACCCCACCCCCCATCCACATCGATCACACACACACAAAAAAATACCATACCCTCCAGCTACTAATTATAATGCTAACTTGCAAAATTTCCCTGCATTTTAAAACAATGGAAAAATGGTGGTGGGATGATACTTAGAAGAATGGCTTCTTGACAGTCTCCACTAACAAAAATAGGCAACACCAAGTCAGCTACGCCTCAGCATAGTTATGTCCGACGCAGCCTTCTTGGGTTTCAGGGGGCACAAACACACGTTATCACAATTATGGTGAAACGCTGAACACCTGCAAGTAATTTTCAACGTAGTGGTTAATTGAAAAGCTCTGTGGCATACTTCTTGGAACAAGCCAGTTACCTGTTCCCACACAAAGAGGAGTATAGAGAACCATGGTGGATTTCCAGCTGATGAAGTAAAGGATTATTAAAGGAACGGGATGACCATGGGGATCATCGTTAATTCTCTGAAACAGAATCCGCCCTTTTCACCTGCCAAACACATGCCCACTACTCTTCTCTGGGGATAATAAAAACTAACCAGCGAACTGACAGAGGGCCTGACCCCCCCCATCCACATCGACCACACACACAAAAAAAAAACCGTACCCTCCAGCTACTAATTATAATGCTAACTTGCAAAATTTCCTTGCATTTTAAAACAATGGAAAAATGGTGGTGGGATGATACTTAGAAGAATGGCTTCTTGTCAGTCTCCACTAACAAAAATAGGCAACACCAAGTCAGCTACTCCTCAGCATAGTTATGTCCGTTGCAGCCTTCTTGGGTTTCAGGAGGAACACACAAACGTTATCAAAATTATGGTGAAACGCTGAACACCTGCAAATAATTTTCAACGTACTGGTTAATTTGAAAACTCTCCAGCATACTTCTTGGAACAAGCCAGGTACCTGTGCCCACGCATAGAGGAGTATATAGAAACATGGTGGAATCCCAGCTGATGAAGCAAAGGATTCTTAAAGGAATGAGATGACCATGCGGATCCTGTTTAATTCTCTGAAACAGAATCCGCACTTTTCACCTGCCAAACACATGCCCACTACTCTTCTCTGGGGATAATAAAAACAAACCAGCGATCTGACAGAGGGCCTGAACACCCATCCTGACCGACCCCACAAAACAAAAAAGTACCCTCCAGCTACTAATTATAATGCCAATTTGCAAAATTTCCCTGCATTTTTAAACAATGGAGAAATGATGGTGGGATGATACTTAGAAGAATGGCTTCTTCTCAGTCTCCACTGACAAAAATAGGCAACACCAAGTCAGCTACACCTCAGCATAGTTATGTCCGTAGCAGCCATATTTGGTTTCAGTAGGCACATACACACGTTATCACAATTATGGTGAAACGCTGAAAACCTGCAAAGGATTTTCAACATACTGGTTCATTGAAAAGCTCTGAGGCATACTTCTTGGAACAAGCCAGTTTCCTGTGCCCACGCATAGAGAAGTATATAGAACCATGGTGGATTCCCAGCTCATGAAGCAAAGGATTCTTAAAGGAACGGGATTACCATGCGGATCCTGTTTAATTCTCTGAAACAGATCCGCAGTTTTCACCTGCCATACTAATACCCACTTCTCCTCTCTGGGAATAGTAAAAACAAACCAGCGAACTGACAGAGGGCCTGACCAACACATCCACACCGACCCCACAGGAAAAAAAAAAAAAAAAACACCGTAGCCTCCAGCTACTAATTATAATGCTAACTTGCAAAACATTCCCGCATTTTTAAACAATGGATAAATGATGGTGAGATGATACTTAGAAGAATGGATTCTTGTCAGTCTCCACTAACAAAAATAGGCAAAACCAAGTCAGCTACGCCTCAGCATAGTTATGTCCGTCGCAGGCTTCTTGGGTTTCAGGAGGCACAAACAAACGTTATCACAATTATGGTGAAACGCTGAACACCTGCAAATAATTTTCAACGTAGTGGTTAATTGAAAAGCTCTGCAGCATACTTTTTGGAACAAGCCAGTTACCTGTTCCCAAGCAAAGAGGAGTATATAGAACCATGGTGGATTTCCAACTGATGAAGTAAAGGATTATTAAAGGAACGGGATTACCATGCGGATCATCGTTAATTCTGTGAAACAGAATCCGCCCTTTTCACCTGCCAAACACATGCCCACTTCTCCTCTCTGGGGATAAGAAAAACGAACCAGCGAACTGACAGAGGGCCTGACCCCCACCATCCACATCGACCACACACAAAAAAAAACCGTACCCTCCAGCTACTTATTATAATGCTAACTTGCAAAATTTCCCTGCATTTTAAAACAATGGAAAAATGGTGGTGGGATGATACCTAGAAGAATGGCTTCTTGTCAGTCTCCACTAACAAAAATAGGCAACACCAAGTCAGCTACTCCTCAGCATACGTATGTCCATCGTAGCCTTCTTGGGTTTCAGGAGGCACAAACAAACGTTATCACAATTATGGTGAAACGCTGAACACCTGCAAATAATTTTCAACGTAGTGGTTAATTGAAAAGCTCTGCGGCACACTTCTTGGAACAAGCCAGTTACCTGTTCCCACGCAAAGAGGAGTATATAGAACCATGGTGGATTTCCAGCTGATGAAGTAAAGCATTATTAAAGGAACGGGATGACCATGGGGATCATCGTTAATTCTCTGAAACAGAATCTGCCCTTTTCACCTGCCAAACACATGCCCACTTCTCCTCTCTGGGGATAATAAAAACTAACCAGCGAACTGACAGAGGGCCTGACCCCACCCCCCATCCACATCGATCACACACACAAAAAAAAAACCATACCCTCCATCTACTAATTATAATGGTAACTTGCAAAATTTCCCTGCATTTGAAAACAATGGAAAAATGGTGGTGGGATGATACTTACAAGAATGGCTTCTTGTCAGCCTCCACTGACAAAAATAGGCAACACCAAGTCAGCTACGCCTCAGCATAGTTATGTCCGTAGCAGCCATATTTGGTTTCAGTAGGCACATACACACGTTATCACAATTATGGTGAAACGCTGAAAACCTGCAAAGGATTTTCAACATACTGGTTAATTGAAAAGCTCTGAGGCATACTTCTTGGAACTAGCCAGTTTCCTGAGCCCACGCAAGAGAAGTATATAGATCCATGGTGGATTCCCAGCTCATGAAGCAAAGGATTCTTAAAGGAACGGGATTACCATGCGGATCCTGTTTAATTCTCTGAAACAGATCCGCAGTTTTCACCTGCCATACTAATACCCACTTCTCCTCTCTGGGGATAATAAAAACAAACCAGCGAACTGACAGACGGCCTGACCAACACATCCACACCGACCCGACAGGAAAAAAAAAAAAAAAAAAAAAAACACCGTAGCCTCCAGCCACTAATTATAATGCTAACTTGCAAACTTTCCTGCATTTTTAAACAATGGAAAAATGGTGGTGAGATGATACTTAGAAGAATGGATTCTTGTCAGTCTCCACTAACAAAAATAGGCAAAACCAAGTCAGCTACGCCTCAGCATAGTTATGTCCGTCGCAGCCTTCTTGGGTTTCAGGAGGCACAAACAAACGTTATCACAATTATGGTGAAACGCTGAACACCTGCAAATAATTTTCAACGTACTGGTTAATTGAAAAGCTCTGCGGCATACTTCTTGGAACAAGCCAGTTACCTGTTCCCACGCAAAGAAGAATATAGAGAACCATGGTGGATTTCCAGCTGATGAAGTAAAGGATTATTAAAGGAACGGGATGACCATGGGGATCATCGTTAATCCTCTGAAACAGAATCCGCCCTTTTGACCTGCCAAACACATGCCCACTTCTCCTCTCTGGGGATAATAAAAACTAACCAGCGAACTGACAGAGGGCCTGACCCAACCATCCACATCGACCAGACAAAAAAAAGAAAAAACCGTACCCTCCAGCTACTAATTATAATGCTAACTTGCAAAATTTCCCTGTATTTTAAAACAATGGAAAAATGGTGGTGGGATGATACTTAGAAGAATGGCTTCTTGTCAGTCTCCACTAACAAAAATAGGCAACACCAAGTCAGCTACTCCTCAGCATAGTTATGTCCGTCGCAGCCTTCTTGGGTTTCAGGAAGCACAAACAAAGGTTCTCACAATTATGGTGAAACGCTGAACACCTGCAAATAATTTTCAACGTAGTGGTTAATTGAAAAGCTCTGCGGCATACCTCTTGGAACAAGCCAGTTACCTGTTCCCACGCAAAGAGGAGTATATAGAACCATGGTGGATTTCCAGCTGATGAAGTAAAGGATTATTAAAGGAACGGGATGACCATGGGGATCATCTTTAATTCTCTGAAACAGAATCTGCCCTTTTCACCTGCCAAACACATGCCCACTTCTCCTCTCTGGGAATAATAAAAACTAACCATCGAACTGACAGAGGGCCTGACCCCCACCATCCTCATCGACCACACACACAATAAAAAAAGTACCCTCCAGCTACTAATTATAATGCTATCTTGCAAAATTTCCCTGCATTTTAAAACAATGGAAAAATGGTGGTGGGATAATACTTAGAAGAATGGCTTCTTGTCTGTCTCCACTAACAAAAATAGGCAACACCAAGTCAGCTACTCCTCAGCATAGTTATGTCCGTCGCAGCCTTCTTGGGTTTCAGGAGGGACATACAAACGTTATCAAAATTATGGTGAAACGCTGAAAACCTGCAAATAATTTTCAACGTACTGGTTAATTTGAAAACTCTCCAGCATAATACTTGGAACAAGCCAGGTACCTGTGCCCACGCATAGAGGAGTATATAGAAACATGGTGGAATCCCAGCTGATGAAGCAAAGGATTCTTAAAGGAATGAGATGACCATGCGGATCCTGTTTAATTCTCTGAAGCAGAATCCGCACTTTTCACCTGCCAAACACATGCCCACTACTCTTCTCTGGGGATAATAAAAACAATCCAGCGATCTGACAGAGGGCGTGAACACCCATCCTGACCGACCCCACAAAACAAAAAAGTACCCTCCAGCTACTAATTATAATGCCAATTTGCAAAATTTCCCTGCATTTTTAAACAATGGAGAAATGATGGTGGGATGATACTTAGAAGAATGGCTTCTTGTCAGTCTCCACTGACAAAAATAGGCAACACCAAGTCAGCTACGCCTCAGCATAGTTATGTCCGTAGCAGCCATATTTGGTTTCACTAGGCACATACACACGTTATCACAATTATGGTGAAACGCTGAAAACCTGCAAAGGATTTTCAACATACTGGTTAATTGAAAAGCTCTGAGGCATACTTCTTGGAACAAGCCAGTTACCTGTTCCCACGCAAAGAGGAGTATATAGAACCATGGTGGATTTCCAGCTGATCAAGTAAAGGATTATTAAAGGAACGGGATGACCATGGGGATGATCGTTAATTCTCTGAAACAGAATCCGCCCTTTTCACCTGCCAAACACATGCCCACTTCTCCTCTCTGGGGATAATAAAAACTAACCAGCGAACTTACAGAGGGCCTGACCCCCCCATCCACATCGACCACACACACACAAAAAAAAACCGTACCCTCCAGCTACTAATTATAATGCTAACTTGCAAAATTTCCCTGCATTTTAAAACAATGGAAAAATGGTGGTGGGATGATACTTAGAAGAATGGCTTCTTGTCAGTCTCCACTAACAAAAATAGGCAACACCAAGTCAGCTACTCCTCAGCATAGTTATGTCCGTCGCAGCCTTCTTGGGTTTCAGGAGACACAAACACACGTTATCATAATTATGGTGAAACGCTGAACACCTGCAAATAATGTTCAATGTACTGGTTAATTGAAAAGCTCTGCGGCATACTTCTTGGAACAAGCCAGTTACCTGTTCCCACGCAAAGAGCAGTATATAGAACCATGGTGGATTTCCAGCTGATGAAGTAAAGGATTATTAAAGGAACGGGATGACCATGGAGATCATCGTTAATTCTCTGAAACAGAATCCGCCCTTTTCACCTGCCAAACACATGCCCACTACTCTTCTCTGGGGATAATAAAAACAAACCAGCGATCTGACAGAGGGCCTGAACCCCCATCCTGACCGACCCCACAAAACAAAAAAGTACCCTCCAGCTACTATTTATAATGCCAATTTGCAAACTTTCCCTGCATTTTTAAACAATGGAGAAATGATGGTGGGATGATACTTAGAAGAATGGCTTCTTGTCAGTCTCCACTGACAAAAATAGGCAACACCAAGTCAGCTACGCCTAAGCACAGTTATGTCCGTAGCAGCCATATTTGGTTTCAGTAGGCACATACACACGTTATCACAATTGGTGAAACGCTGAAAACCTGCAAGGGATTTTCAACATACTGGTTAATTGAAAAGCTCTGAGGCATACCTCTTGGAACAAGCCAGTTTCCTGTGCCCACGCATAGAGAAGTATATAGAACCATGGTGGATTCCCAGCTCCTGAAGCAAAGGATTCTTAAAGAAACGGGATTACCATGCGGATCCTGTTTAATTCTCTGAAACAGATCCGCAGTTTTCACCTGCCATACTAATACCCACTTCTCCTCTCTGGGGATAATAAAAACAAACCAGCGAACTGACAGAGGGCCTGACCAACACATCCACACCGACCCCACAGGAATAAAAAAAAAACAAACACCGTAGCCTCCAGCTACTAATTATAATGCTAACTTGCAAAATTTCCCTGCATTTTAAAACAATGGAAAAATGGTGGTGGGATGATACTTAGAAGAATGGCTTCTTGTCAGTCTCCACTAACAAAAATAGGCAACACCAAGTCAGCTACTCCTCAGCATAGTTATGTCCGTCGCAGCCTTCTTGGGTTTCAGGAGGCACAAACAAACGTTATCACAATTATGGTGAAACGCTGAACACCTGCAAATAATTTTCAACGTACTGGTTAATTGAAAATCTCTGCGGCATACTTCTTGGAACAAGCCAGTTACCTGTTCCCACGCAAAGAGGAGTATATAGAGCCATGGTGGATTTCCAGCTGATCAAGTAAAGGATTATTAAAAGAACGGGATGACCATGGGGATGATCGTTAATTCTCTGAAACAGAATCCGCCCTTTTCACCTGCCAAACACATGCCCACTTCTCCTCTCTGGGGATAATAAAAACTAACCAGCGAACTGACAGAGGGCCTGACCCAACCATCCACATCGACCAGACAAAAAAAAGAAAAAACCGTACCCTCCAGCTACTAATTATAATGCTAACTTGCAAAATTTCCCTGTATTTTAAAACAATGGAAAAATGGTGGTGGGATGATACTTAGAAGAATGGCTTCTTGTCAGTCTCCACTAACAAAAATAGGCAACACCAAGTCAGCTACTCCTCAGCATAGTTATGTCCGTCGCAGCCTTCTTGGGTTTCAGGAAGCACAAACAAAGGTTCTCACAATTATGGTGAAACGCTGAACACCTGCAAATAATTTTCAACGTAGTGGTTAATTGAAAAGCTCTGCGGCATACCTCTTGGAACAAGCCAGTTACCTGTTCCCACGCAAAGAGGAGTATATAGAACCATGGTGGATTTCCAGCTGATGAAGTAAAGGATTATTAAAGGAACGGGATGACCATGGGGATCATCTTTAATTCTCTGAAACAGAATCTGCCCTTTTCACCTGCCAAACACATGCCCACTTCTCCTCTCTGGGAATAATAAAAACTAACCATCGAACTGACAGAGGGCCTGACCCCCACCATCCACATCGACCACACACACAATAAAAAACGTACCCTCCAGCTACTAATTATAATGCTAACTTGCAAAATTTCCCTGCATTTTAAAACAATGGAAAAATGGTGGTGGGATAATACTTAGAAGAATGGCTTCTTGTCTGTCTCCACTAACAAAAATAGGCAACACCAAGTCAGCTACTCCTCAGCATAGTTATGTCCGTCGCAGCCTTCTTGGGTTTCAGGAGGGACATACAAACGTTATCAAAATTATGGTGAAACGCTGAAAACCTGCAAATAATTTTCAACGTACTGGTTAATTTGAAAACTCTCCAGCATAATACTTGGAACAAGCCAGGTACCTGTGCCCACGCATAGAGGAGTATATAGAAACATGGTGGAATCCCAGCTGATGAAGCAAAGGATTCTTAAAGGAATGAGATGACCATGCGGATCCTGTTTAATTCTCTGAAGCAGAATCCGCACTTTTCACCTGCCAAACACATGCCCACTACTCTTCTCTGGGGATAATAAAAACAATCCAGCGATCTGACAGAGGGCGTGAACACCCATCCTGACCGACCCCACAAAACAAAAAAGTACCCTCCAGCTACTAATTATAATGCCAATTTGCAAAATTTCCCTGCATTTTTAAACAATGGAGAAATGATGGTGGGATGATACTTAGAAGAATGGCTTCTTGTCAGTCTCCACTGACAAAAATAGGCAACACCAAGTCAGCTACGCCTCAGCATAGTTATGTCCGTAGCAGCCATATTTGGTTTCACTAGGCACATACACACGTTATCACAATTATGGTGAAACGCTGAAAACCTGCAAAGGATTTTCAACATACTGGTTAATTGAAAAGCTCTGCGGCATACTTCTTGGAACAAGCCAGTTACCTGTTCCCACGCAAAGAGGAGTATATAGAACCATGGTGGATTTCCAGCTGATCAAGTAAAGGATTATGAAAGGAACGGGATGACCATGGGGATCATCGTTAATTCTCTGAAACAGAATCCGCCCTTTTCACCTGCCAAACACATGCCCACTTCTCCTCTCTGGGGATAATAAAAACTAACCAGCGAACTGACAGAGGGCCTGACCCCCCCATCCACATCGACCACACACACAAAAAAAAAAACCGTACCCTCCAGCTACTAATTATAATGCTAACTTGCAAAATTTCCCTGCATTTTGAAACAATGGAAAAATGGTGGTGGGATGATACTTAGAAGAATGGCTTCTTGTCAGTCTCCACTAACAAAAATAGGCAACACCAAGTCAGCTACTCCTCAGCATAGTTATGTCCGTCGCAGCCTTCTTGGGTTTCAGGAGACACAAACACACGTTATCATAATTATGGTGAAACGCTGAACACCTGCAAATAATGTTCAATGTACTGGTTAATTGAAAAGCTCTGCGGCATACTTCTTGGAACAAGCCAGTTACCTGTTCCCACGAAAAGAGCAGTATATAGAACCATGGTGGATTTCCAGCTGATGAAGTAAAGGATTATTAAAGGAACGGGATGACCATGGAGATCATCGTTAATTCTCTGAAACAGAATCCGCCCTTTTCACCTGCCAAACACATGCCGACTACTCTTCTCTGGGGATAATAAAAACAAACCAGCGATCTGACAGAGGGCCTGAACACCCATCCTGACCGACCCCACAAAACAAAAAAGTACCCTCCAGCTACTATTTATAATGCCAATTTGCAAAATTTCCCTGCATTTTTAAACAATGGAGAAATGATGGTGGGATGATACTTAGAAGAATGGCTTCTTGTCAGTCTCCACTGACAAAAATAGGCAACACCAAGTCAGCTACGCCTAAGCACAGTTATGTCCGTAGCAGCCATATTTGGTTTCAGTAGGCACATACACACGTTATCACAATTGGTGAAACGCTGAAAACCTGCAAAGGATTTTCAACATACTGGTTAATTGAAAAGCTCTGAGGCATACTTCTTGGAACAAGCCAGTTTCCTGTGCCCACGCATAGAGAAGTATATAGAACCATGGTGGATTCCCAGCTCCTGAAGCAAAGGATTCTTAAAGAAACGGGATTACCATGCGGATCCTGTTTAATTCTCTGAAACAGATCCGCAGTTTTCACCTGCCATACTAATACCCCCTTCTCCTCTCTGGGGATAATAAAAACAAACCAGCGAACTGACAGAGGGCCTGACCAACACACCCACACCGACCCCACAGGAAAAAAAAAAAAAAACACCGTAGCCTCCAGCTACTAATTATAATGCTAACTTGCAAAACTTCCTGCATTTTTAAACAATGGAAAAATGATGGTGAGGGGATACTTAGAAGAAAGGATTCTTGTCAGTCTCCACTAACAAAAATAGGCAAAACCAAGTCAGCTACGCCTCAGCATAGTTATGTCCGTCGCGGCCTTCTTGGGTTTCAGGAGGCACAAACAAACGTTATCACAATTATGGTGAAACGCTGAACACCTGCAAATAATTTTCAACGTACTGGTTAATTGAAAAGCTCTGCGGCATACTTCTTGGAACAAGCCAGTTACCTGTTCCCACGCAAAGAGGAGTATATAGAACCATGGTGGATTTCCAGCTCATGAAGTAAAGGATTATTAAAGGAATGGGATGACCATGGGGATCATCGTTAATTCTCTGAAACAGAATCCGCCCTTTTCACCTGCCAAACACATGCCCACTTCTCTTCTCTGGGGATAATAAAAACAAACCAGCGATCTGACAGAGGGCCTGAACACCCATCCTGACCGACCCCACAAAACAAAAAAGTACCCTCCAGCTACTAATTATAATGCCAATTTGTAAACTTTCCCTGCATTTTTAAACAATGGAGAAATGATGGTGGGATGATACTTAGAAGAATGGCTTCTTGTCAGTCTCCACTGACAAAAATAGGCAACACCAAGTCAGCTACGCCTCAGCATAGTTATGTCCGTAGCAGCCATATTTGGTTTCAGTAGGCACATACACACGTTATCACAATTGGTGAAACGCTGAAAACCTGCAAAGGATTTTCAACATACTGGTTAATTGAAAAGCTCTGAGGCATACTTCTTGGAACAAGCCAGTTTCCTGTGCCCACGCATAGAGAAGTATATAGAACCATGGTGGATTCCCAGCTCCTGAAGCAAAGGATTCTTAAAGAAACGGGATTACCATGCGGATCCTGTTTAATTCTCTGAAACAGATCCACAGTTTTCACCTGCGATACTAATACCCACTTCTCCTCTCTGGGGATAATAAAAACAAACCAGCGAACTGACAGAGGGCCTGACCAACACATCCACACCGACCCCACAGGAATAAAAAAAAAACAAACACCGTAGCCTCCAGCTACTAATTATAATGCTAACTTGCAAAATTTCCCTGCATTTTAAAACAATGGAAAAATGGTGGTGGGATGATACTTAGAAGAATGGCTTCTTGTCAGTCTCCACTAACAAAAATAGGCAACACCAAGTCAGCTATTCCTCAGCATAGTTATGTCCGTCGCAGCCTTCTTGGGTTTCAGGAGGCACAAACAAAGGTTCTCACAATTATGGTGAAACGCTGAACACCTGCAAATAATTTTCAACGTAGTGGTTAATTGAAAATCTCTGCGGCATACTTCTTGGAACAAGCCAGTTACCTGTTCCCACGCAAAGAGGAGTATATAGAGCCATGGTGGATTTCCAGCTGATCAAGTAAAGGATTATTAAAAGAACGGGATGACCATGGGGATGATCGTTAATTCTCTGAAACAGAATCCGCCCTTTTCACCTGCCAAACACATGCCCACTTCTCCTCTCTGGGGATAATAAAAACTAACCAGCGAACTGACAGAGGGCCTGACCCCCCCATCCACATCGACCACACACACAAAAAAAACCGGTACCCTCCAGCTACTAATTATAATGCTAACTTGCAAAATTTCCCTGCATTTTAAAACAATGGAAAAATGGTGGTGGGATGATACTTAGAAGAATGGCTTCTTGTCAGTCTCCACTAACAAAAATAGGCAACACCAAGTCAGCTACTCCTCAGCATAGTTATGTCCGTCGCAGCCTTCTTGGGTTTCAGGAGGCACAAACAAAGGTTCTCACAATTATGGTGAAACGCTGAACACCTGCAAATAATTTTCAACGTAGTGGTTAATTGAAAAGCTCTGCGGCATACTTCTTCGAACAAGCCAGTTACCTGTTCCCACGCAAAGAGGAGTATATAGAACCATGGTGGATTTCCAGCTGATCAAGTAAAGGATTATTAAAGGAACGGGATGACCATGGGGATCATCGTTAATTCTCTGAAACAGAATCCGCCCTTTTCACCTGCCAAACACATGCCCACTTCTCCTCTCTGGGGATAATAAAAACTAACCAGTGAACTGACAGAGGGCCTGACCCCCACCATCCACATAGACCACACAAAAAAAAAAACCGTACCCTCCAGCTACTAATTATAATGCTAACTTGCAAAATTTCCCTGCATTTTAAAACAATGGAAAAATGGTGGTGGGATCATACTTAGAAGAATGGCTTCTTGTCTGTCTCCACTAACAAAAATAGGCAACACCAAGTCAGCTACTCCTCAGCATAGTTATGTCCGTCGCAGCCTTCTTGGGTTTCAGGAGGGACATACAAACGTTATCAAAATTATGGTGAAACGCTGAACACCTGCAAATAATTTTCAACGTACTGGTTAATTTGAAAACTCTCCAGCATACTTCTTGGAACAAGCCAGGTACCTGTGCCCACGCATAGAGGAGTATATAGAAACATGGTGGAATCCCAGCTGATGAAGCAAAGGATTCTTAAAGGAATGAGATGACCATGCGGATCCTGTTTAATTCTCTGAAACAGAATCCGCACTTTTCACCTGCAAAACACATGCCCACTACTCTTCTCTGGGGATAATAAAAACAAACCAGCGATCTGACAGAGGGCCTGAACACCCATCCTGACCGACCCCACAAAACAAAAAAGTACCCTCCAGCTACTAATTATAATGCCAATTTGGAAAATTTCCCTGCATTTTTAAACAATGGAGAAATGATGGTGGGATGATACTTAGAAGAATGGCTTCTTGTCAGTCTCCACTGACAAAAATAGGCAACACCAAGTCAGCTACGCCTCAGCATAGTTATGTCCGTAGCAGCCATATTTGGTTTCAATAGGCACATACACACGTTATCACAATTATGGTGAAACGCTGAAAACCTGCAAAGGATTTTCAACATACTGGTTCATTGAAAAGCTCTGAGGCATACTTCTTGGAACAAGCCAGTTTCCTGTGCCCACGCATAGAGAGGTATATAGAACCATGGTGGATTCCCAGCTCATGAAGCAAAGGATTCTTAAAGGAACGGGATTACCATGCGGATCCTGTTTAATTCTCTGAAACAGATCCGCAGTTTTCACCTGCCATACTAATACCCACTTCTCCTCTCTGGGAATAATAAAAACAAACCAGCGAACTGAAAGAGGGCCAGACCAACACATCCACACCGACCCCACAGGAAAAAAAAAAAAAAAAAACACCGTAGCCTCCAGCTACTAATTATAATGCTAACTTGCAAAACATTCCTGCCTTTTTTAACAATGGAAAAATGATGGTGAGATGATACTTAGAAGAATGGATTCTTGTCAGTCTCCACTAACAAAAATAGGCAAAACCAAGTCAGCTACGCCTCAGCATAGTTATGTCCGTCGCAGGCTTCTTGGGTTTCAGGAGGCACAAACAAACGTTATCACCATTATGGTGAAATGCTGAACACCTGCAAATAATTTTCAACGTAGTGGTTAATTGAAAAGCTCTGCAGCATACTTTTTGGAACAAGCCAGTTACCTCTTCCCACGCAAAGAGGAGTATATAGAACCATGGTGGATTTCCAACTGATGAAGTAAAGTATTATTAAAGGAACGGGATGACCATGGGGATCATCGTTAATTCTCTGAAACAGAATCCGCCCTTTTCACCTGCCAAACACATGCCCACTTCTCCACTCTGGGGATAATAAAAACTAACCAGCGAACTGACAGAGGGCCTGACCCCCACCATCCACATCGACCACACAAAAAAAAAAACCGTACCCTCCAGCTACTAATTATAATGCTAACTTGCAAAATTTCCCTGCATTTTAAAACAATGGAAAAATGGTGGTGGGATGATACTTAGAAGAATGGCTTCTTGTCAGTCTCCACTAACAAAAATAGGCAACACCAAGTCAGCTACTCCTCAGCATAGGTATGTCCATCGCAGCCTTCTTGGGTTTCAGGAGGCACAAACAAACGTTATCACAATTATGGTGAAACGCTGAACACCTGCAAATAATTTTCAACGTAGTGGTTAATTGACAAGCTCTGCGGCACACTTCTTGGAACAAGCCAGTTACCTGTTGCCACGCAAAGAGGAGTATATGGAACCATGGTGGATTTCCAGCTGATGAAGTAAAGGATTATTAAAGGAACGGGATGACCATGGGGATCTTCGTTAATTCTCTGCAACAGAATCCGCCCTTTTCACCTGCCAAACACATGCCCACTTCTCCTCTCTGGGGATAATAAAAACTAACCAGCGAACTGACAGAGGGCCTGACCCCCCCATCCACATCGACCACACACACAAAAAAATACCGAACATTCCAGCTACTAATTATAATGCTAACTTGCAAAATTTCCCTGCATGTTAAAACAATGGAAAAATGGTATTGGGATGATACTTAGAAGAATGGCTTCTTGTCAGTCTCCACTATCAAAAATAGGCAACACCAAGTCAGCTACTCCTCAGCATAGTTATGTCCGTCGCAGCCTTCTTGGGTTTCAGGAGGCACAAACACACGTTATCACAATTATGGTGAAACGCTGAACACCTGCAAATAATTTTCAACGTAGTGGTTAATTGAAAAGCTCTGCGGCATACTTCTTGGAACAAGCCAGTTACCTGTTCCCACGCAAAGAGGAGTATATAGAACCATGGTGGATTTCCAGCTGATGAAGTAAAGGATTATGAAAGGAACGGGATGACCATGAGGATCATCGTTAATTCTCTGAAATAGAATCCGCCCTTTTCACCTGCCAAACACATGCCCACTTCTCCTCTCTGGGGATAATAAAAACTAACCGGCCAACTGACAGAGGGCCTGTCCCCCCCACATCCACATCGACCACACACAAAAAAAAAAACCGTACCCTCCAGCTACTAATTATAATGCTAACTTGCAAAATTTCCCTGCATTTTAAAACAATGCAAAAATGGTGGTGGGATGATACTTAGAAGAATGGCTTCTTGTCAGTCTCCACTGACAAAAATAGGCAACACCAAGTCAGCTACGCCTCAGCATAGTTATGTCCGTAGCAGCCATATATGGTTTCAGTAGGCACATACACACGTTATCACAATTATGGTGAAACGCTGAAAACCTGCAAAGGATTGTCAACATACTGGTTCATTGAAAAGCTCTGAGGCACACTTCTTGGAACTAGCCAGTTTCCTGTGCCCACGCATAGAAAAGTATATAGAACCATGGTGGATTCCCAGCTCATGAAGCAAAGGATTGTTAAAGGAACGGGATTACCATGCGGATCCTGTTTATTTCTCTGAAACAGATCCGCAGATTTCACCTGCCATACTAATACCCACTTCTCCTCTCTGGGGATAATAAAAACCAACCGGGGAACTGACAGAGGGCCTGACCAACACATCCACACCGAACCCACAGGATAAAAAAAAAAAAACACCGTAGCCTCCAGCTACTAATTATAATGCTAACTTGCAAAATTTCCCTGCATTTTAAAACAATTGAAAAATGGTGGTGGGATGATACTTAGAAGAATGGCTTCTTGTCAGTCTCCACTAAAAAATAGGCAACACCAAGTCAGCTACTCCTCAGCATAGTTATGTCCGTCGCAGCCTTCTAGGGTTTCAGGAGGCACAAACAATGGTTCTCACAAATATGGTAAAACGCTGAACACCTGCAAATAATTTTCAACGTAGTGGTTAATTGAAAAGCTCTGCGGCATACTTCTTGGAACAAGGCAGTTACCTGTTCCCACGCAAAGAGGAGTATAGAGAACCATGGTGGATTTCCAGCTGATGAAGTAAAGCATTATTAAAGGAACGGGATGACCATGGGGATCATCGTTAATTCTCTGAAACAGAATCCGCCCTTTTCACCTGCCAAACACATGGCCACTTCTCCTCTCTGGGGATAATAAAAACTAACCAGCGAACTGACAGTGGGCCTCACCCCCCCATCCACATAGACCACACACAAAAAAAAAAACCGTACCCTCCAGCTACTAATTATAATGCTAACTTGCAAAATTTCCCTGCATTTTAAAACAATGGAAAAATGGTGGTGGGATCATACTTAGAAGAATGGCTTCTTGTCTGTCTCCACTAACAAAAATAGGCAACACCAAGTCAGCTACTCCTCAGCATAGTTATGTCCGTCGCAGCCTTCTTGGCTTTCAGGAGGGACATACAAACGTTATCAAAATTATGGTGAAACGCTGAACACCTGAAAATAATTTTCAACGTACTGGTTAATTTGAAAACTCTCCAGCATAATTCTTGGAACAAGCCAGGTACCTGTGCCCACGCATAGAGGAGTATATAGAAACATGGTGGAATCCCAGCTGATGAAGCAAAGGATTCTTAAAGGAATGAGATGACCATGCGGATCCTGTTTAATTCTCTGAAACAGAATCCGCACTTTTCACCTGCCAAACACATGCCCACTACTCTTCTCTGGGGATAATAAAAACAAACCAGCGATCTGACAGAGGGCCTGAACACCCATCCTGACTGACCCCACAAAACAAAAAAGTACCCTCCAGCTACTAATTATAATGCCAATTTGCAAAATTTCCCTGCATTTTTAAACAATGGAGAAATGATGGTGGGATGATACTTAGAAGAATGGCTTCTTGTCAGTCTCCACTGACAAAAATAGGCAACACCAAGTCAGCTACGCCTCAGCATAGTTATGTCCGTAGCAGCCATATTTGGATTCAGTAGGCACATACACACGTTATCACAATTATGGTGAAACGCTGAAAACCTGCAAAGGATTGTCAACATACTGGTTAATTGAAAAGCTCTGAGGCATACTTCTTGGAACTAGCCAGTTTCCTGTGCCCACGCGTGGACAAGTATATAGAACCATGGTGGATTCCCAGCTCATGAAGCAAAGGATTCTTAAAGGAACTGGATTACCATGCGAATTCTGTTTAATTCTCTGAAACACATCCGCAGTTTTCACCTGCCATACTAATACCCACTTCTCCTCTCTGGGGATAATAAAAACCAACCGGGGAACTGACAGAGGGCCTTACCAACACATCCACACCGACCCCACAGGAAAAAAAAAACAAAAAACACCGTAGCCTCCAGCTACTAATTATAATGCTAACTTGCAAAATTTTCCTGCATTTTTAAACAATGGAAAAATGATGGTGAGATGATACTTACAAGAATGGATTCTTGTCAGTCTCCACTAACAAAAATAGGCAAAACCAAGTCAGCTACGCCTCAGCATAGTTATGTCCATCGCAGCCTTCTTGGGTTTCAGGACGCACAAACAAAGGTTCTCACAATTATGGTGAAACGCTGAACACCTGCAAATAATTTTCAACGTAGTGGTTAATTGAAAAGCTCTGCGGCATACTTCTTGGAACAAGCCAGTTACCTGTTCCATCGCAAAGAGGAGTATATAGAACCATGGTGGATTTCCAGCTGATGAACTAAAGGATTATTAAAGGAAGGGGATGACCTGGGGATCATCGTTAATTCTCTGAAACAGAATCCGCCCTTTTCACCTGCCAAACACATGCCCACTTCTCCTCTCTGGGGATAATAAAAACCAACCAGCGAATTGACAGAGGGCCTGACCCTCACCATCCACATCGACCACACACAAAAAAAAAAACCGTACCCTCCAGCTACTAATTATAATGCTAACTTGCAAAATATCCCTGCATTTTAAAACAATGGAAAAATGGTGGTGGATGATACTTAGAAGAATGGCTTTTTGTCAGTCTCCACTAACAAAAATAGGCAACACCAAGTCAGCTACTCCTCAGCATAGTTATGTCCCTCGCAGCCTTCTAGGATTTCAGGAGGCACAAACAAAGGTTCTCACAATTATGGTAAAACGCTGAACACCTGCAAATAATTTTCAACGTAGTGGTTAATTGAAAAGCTCTGCGGCATACTTCTTGGAACAAGGCAGTTACCTGATCCCACGCAAAGAGGAGTATATAGAACCATGGTGGATTTCCAGCTGATGAAGTAAAGGATTATTAAAGGAACGGGATGACCATGGGGATCATCGTTATTTCTCTGAAACAAAATACTCCCTTTTCACCTGCCAAACACATGCCCACTTCTCCTCTCTGGGGATAATAAAAACTAACCAGCGAACTGACAGAGGGCCTGACCCCCCCATCCACATCGACCACACACACAAAAAAAAAACCGTACCCTCCAGCTACTAATTATAATGCTAACTTGCAAAATTTCCCTGCATTTTAAAACAATGGAAAAATGGTGGTGGGATGATACATAGAAGAATGGCTTCTTGTCAGTCTCCACTGACAAAAATAGGCAACACCAAGTCAGCTACGCCTCAGCATAGTTATGTCCGTAGCAGCCATATATGGTTTCAGTAGGCACATACACACGTTATCACAATTATGGTGAAACGCTGAAAACCTGCAAAGGATTGTCAACATACTGGTTCATTGAAAAGCTCTGAGGCACACTTCTTGGAACTAACCAGTTTCCTGTGCCCACGCATAGAAAAGTATATAGAAACATGGTGGATTCCCAGCTCATGAAGCAAAGGATTGTTAAAGGAACGGGATTACCATGCGGATCCTGTTTAATTCTCTGAAACAGATCCGCAGTTTTCACCTGCCATACTAATACCCACTTCTCCTCTCTGGGGATAATAAAAACCAACCGGGGAACTGACAGAGGGCCTGACCAACACATCCACACCGAACCCACAGGATAAAAAAAAAAAAACACCGTAGCCTCCAGCTACTAATTATAATGCTAACTTGCAAAATTTCCCTGCATTTTAAAACAATGGAAAAATGGTGGTGGGATGATACTTAGAAGAATGGCTTCTTGTCAGTCTCCACTAACAAAAATAGGCAACACCAAGTCAGCTACTCCTCAGCATAGTTATGTCCGTCGCAGCCTTCTAGGGTTTCAGGAGGCACAAACAAAGGTTCTCACAAATATGGTAAAACGCTGAACACCTGCAAATAATTTTCAACGTAGTGGTTAATTGAAAAGCTCTGCGGCATACTTCTTGGAACAAGGCAGTTACCTGTTCCCACGCAAAGAGGAGTATAGAGAACCATGGTGGATTTCCAGCTGATGAAGTAAAGCATTATTAAAGGAACGGGATGACCATGGGGATCATCGTTAATTCTCTGAAACAGAATCCGCCCTTTTCACCTGCCAAACACATGGCCACTTCTCCTCTCTGGGGATAATAAAAACTAACCAGCGAACTGACAGTGGGCCTCACCCCCCCATCCACATAGACCACACACACAAAAAAAAAACCGAACCCTCCAGCTACTAATTATAATGCTAACTTGCAAAATTTCCCTGCATTTTAAAACAATGGAAAAATGGTGGTGGGATCATACTTAGAAGAATGGCTTCTTGTCTGTCTCCACTAACAAAAATAGGCAACACCAAGTCAGCTACTCCTCAGCATAGTTATGTCCGTCGCAGCCTTCTTGGCTTTCAGGAGGGACATACAAACGTTATCAAAATTATGGTGAAACGCTGAACACCTGAAAATAATTTTCAACGTACTGGTTAATTTGAAAACTCTCCAGCATAATTCTTGGAACAAGCCAGGTACCTGTGCCCACGCATAGAGGAGTATATAGAAACATGGTGGAATCCCAGCTGATGAAGCAAAGGATTCTTAAAGGAATGAGATGACCATGCGGATCCTGTTTAATTCTCTGAAACAGAATCCGCACTTTTCACCTGCCAAACACATGCCCACTACTCTTCTCTGGGGATAATAAAAACAAACCAGCGATCTGACAGAGGGCCTGAACACCCATCCTGACTGACCCCACAAAACAAAAAAGTACCCTCCAGCTACTAATTATAATGCCAATTTGCAAAATTTCCCTGCATTTTTAAACAATGGAGAAATGATGGTGGGATGATACTTAGAAGAATGGCTTCTTGTCAGTCTCCACTGACAAAAATAGGCAACACCAAGTCAGCTACGCCTCAGCATAGTTATGTCCGTAGCAGCCATATTTGGATTCAGTAGGCACATACACACGTTATCACAATAATGGTGAAACGCTGAAAACCTGCAAAGGATTGTCAACATACTGGTTAATTGAAAAGCTCTGAGGCATACTTCTTGGAACTAGCCAGTTTCCTGTGCCCACGCATAGACAAGTATATAGAACCATGGTGGATTCCCAGCTCATGAAGCAAAGGATTCTTAAAGGAACTGGATTACCATGCGAATCCTGTTTAATTCTCTGAAACACATCTGCAGTTTTCACCTGCCATACTAATACCCACTTCTCCTCTCTGGGGATAATAAAAACCAACCGGGGAACTGACAGAGGGCCTTACCAACACATCCACACCGACCCCACAGGAAAAAAAAAACAAAAAACACCGTAGCCTCCAGCTACTAATTATAATGCTAACTTGCAAAATTTTCCAGCATTTTTAAACAATGGAAAAATGATGGTGAGATGATACTTACAAGAATGGATTCTTGTCAGTCTCCACTAACAAAAATAGGCAAAACCAAGTCAGCTACGCCTCAGCATAGTTATGTCCATCGCAGCCTTCTTGGGTTTCAGGACGCACAAACAAAGGTTCTCACAATTATGGTGAAACGCTGAACACCTGCAAATAATTTTCAACGTAGTGGTTAATTGAAAAGCTCTGCGGCATACTTCTTGGAACAAGCCAGTTACCTGTTCCATCGCAAAGAGGAGTATATAGAACCATGGTGGATTTCCAGCTGATGAACTAAAGGATTATTAAAGGAAGGGGATGACCTGGGGATCATCGTTAATTCTCTGAAACAGAATCCGCCCTTTTCACCTCCCAAACACATGCCCACTTCTCCTCTCTGGGGATAATAAAAACCAACCAGCGAATTGACAGAGGGCCTGACCCTCACCATCCACATCGACCACACACAAAAAAAAAAAACCGTACCCTCCAGCTACTAATTATAATGCTAACTTGCAAAATATCCCTGCATTTTAAAACAATGGAAAAATGGTGGTGGATGATACTTAGAAGAATGGCTTCTTGTCAGTCTCCACTAACAAAAATAGGCAACACCAAGTCAGCTACTCCTCAGCATAGTTATGTCCCTCGCAGCCTTCTAGGATTTCAGGAGGCACAAACAAAGGTTCTCACAATTATGGTAAAACGCTGAACACCTGCAAATAATTTTCAACGTAGTGGTTAATTGAAAAGCTCTGCGGCATACTTCTTGGAACAAGGCAGTTACCTGTTCCCACGCAAAGAGGAGTATATAGAACCATGGTGGATTTCCAGCTGATGAAGTAAAGGATTATTAAAGGAACGGGATGACCATGGGGATCATCGTTATTTCTCTGAAACAAAATACTCCCTTTTCACCTGCCAAACACATGCCCACTTCTCCTCTCTGGGGATAATAAAAACTAACCAGCGAACTGACAGAGGGCCTGACCCCCCCATCCACATCGACCACACACACAAAAAAAAAACCGTACCCTCCAGCTACTAATTATAATGCTAACTTGCAAAATTTCCCTGCATTTTAAAACAATGGAAAAATGGTGGTGGGATGATACATAGAAGAATGGCTTCTTGTCAGTCTCCACTATCAAAAATAGGCAACACCAAGTCAGCTACTCCTCAGCATAGTTATGTCCGTCGCAGCCTTCTTGGATTTCAGGAGGGACATACAAACGTTATCAAAATTATGGTGAAACGCTGAAAACCTGCAAATTATTTTCAACGTACTGGTTAATTTGAAAACTCTCCAGCATAATTCTTGGAACAAGCCAGGTACCTGTGCCCACGCATAGAGGAGTATATAGAATCATGGTGGAATCCCAGCTCATGAAGCAAAGGATTCTTAAAGGAACGGGATTACCATGCAGATCCTGTTTAATTCTCTGAAACAGATCCGCAGTTTTCCCCGGCCATACTAATACCCACTTCTCCTCTCTGGGGATAATTAAAACCAACCGGGGAACTGACAGAGGGGCTGACCAACACATCCACACCGACTCCACAGGAAAAAAAAAAAAAAAAAAACCGTAGCCTCCAGCTACTAATTATAATGCTAACTTGCAAAATTTTCCTGCATTTTTAAACAATGGAAAAATGATGGTGAGATGATACTTACAAGAATGGATTCTTGTCAGTCTCCACTAACAAAAATAGGCAAAACCAAGTCAGCTTCGCCTCAGCATAGTTATGTCCGTCACAGCCTTCTTGGGATTCAGGAGGCACAAACAAACGTTATCACAATTATGGTGAAACGCTATACACCTGCAAATAATTTCAACGTACTGGTTAATTGAAAATCTCTGCGGCATACTTCTTGGAACAAGCCAGTTACCTGTTCCCACGCAAAGAGGAGTATATAGAGCCATGGTGGATTTCCAGCTGATGAAGTAAAGGATTATTAAAGGAACGGCATGACCATGGGGATCATCGTTAATTCTCTGAAACAGAATCCGCCCTTTTCACCTGCCAAACACATGCCCACTTCTCCTCTCTGGGGATAATAAAAACTAACCAGCGAACTGACAGAGGGCCTGACCCCCCCCATCCACATCGACCACACACACACAAAAATACCGTACCCTCCAGCTACTAATTATAATGCTAACTTGCAAAATTTCCCTGCATTTTAAAACAATGGAAAAATGGTGGTGGGATCATACTTAGAAGATTGGCTTCTTGTAAGTCTCCACTAACAAAAATAGGCAACACAAAGTCCGCTACTCCTCAGCATAGTTATGTCCGTCGCAGCCTTCTTGGGTTTCAGGAGGGACATACAAACGTTATCACAATTATGGTGAAACGCTGAAAACCTGCAAATAATTTTCAACGTACTGGTTAATTTGAAAACTCTCCAGCATAATTCTTGGAACAAGCCAGGTACCTGTGCCCACGCATAGAGGAGTATATAGAAACATGGTGGAATCCCAGCTGATGAAGCAAAGGATTCTTAAAGGAGTGAGATGACCATGCGGATCCTGTTTAATTCTCTGAAACAGAATCCGCACTTTTCACCTGCCAAACACATGCCCACTACTCTTCTCTGGGGATAATAAAAACAAACCAGCGATCTGACAGAGGGCCTGAACACCCATCCTGACTGACCCCACAAAACAAAAAAGTACCCTCCAGCTACTAATTATAATGCCAATTTGCAAAATTTCCCTGCATTTTTAAACAATGGAGAAATGATGGTGGGATGATACTTAGAAGAATGGCTTCTTGTCAGTCTCCACTGACAAAAATAGGCAACACCAAGTCAGCTACGCCTCAGCATAGTTATGTCCGTAGCAGCCATATTTGGATTCAGTAGGCACATACACACGTTATCACAATAATGGTGAAACGCTGAAAACCTGCAAAGGATTGTCAACATACTGGTTAATTGAAAAGCTCTGAGGCATACATCTTGGAACTAGCCAGTTTCCTGTGCCCACGCATAGACAAGTATATAGAACCATGGTGGATTCCCAGCTCATGAAGCAAAGGATTCTTAAAGGAACTGGATTACCATGCGAATCCTGTTTAATTCTCTGAAACACATCTGCAGTTTTGACCTGCCATACTAATACCCACTTCTCCTCTCTGGGGATAATAAAAACCAACCGGGGAACTGACAGAGGGCCTTACCAACACATCCACACCGACCCCACAGGAAAAAAAAAACAAAAAACACCGTAGCCTCCAGCTACTAATTATAATGCTAACTTGCAAAATTTTCCTGCATTTTTAAACAATGGAAAAATGATGGTGAGATGATACTTACAAGAATGGATTCTTGTCAGTCTCCACTAACAAAAATAGGCAAAACCAAGTCAGCTACGCCTCAGCATAGTTATGTCCATCGCAGCCTTCTTGGGTTTCAGGACGCACAAACAAAGGTTCTCACAATTATGGTGAAACGCTGAACACCTGCAAATAATTTTCAACGTAGTGGTTAATTGAAAAGCTCTGCGGCATACTTCTTGGAACAAGCCAGTTACCTGTTCCATCGCAAAGAGGAGTATATAGAACCATGGTGGATTTCCAGCTGATGAACTAAAGGATTATTAAAGGAAGGGGATGACCTGGGGATCATCGTTAATTCTCTGAAACAGAATCCGCCCTTTTCACCTCCCAAACACATGCCCACTTCTCCTCTCTGGGGATAATAAAAACCAACCAGCGAATTGACAGAGGGCCTGACCCTCACCATCCACATCGACCACACACAAAAAAAAAAAACCGTACCCTCCAGCTACTAATTATAATGCTAACTTGCAAAATATCCCTGCATTTTAAAACAATGGAAAAATGGTGGTGGATGATACTTAGAAGAATGGCTTCTTGTCAGTCTCCACTAACAAAAATAGGCAACACCAAGTCAGCTACTCCTCAGCATAGTTATGTCCCTCGCAGCCTTCTAGGATTTCAGGAGGCACAAACAAAGGTTCTCACAATTATGGTAAAACGCTGAACACCTGCAAATAATTTTCAACGTAGTGGTTAATTGAAAAGCTCTGCGGCATATTTCTTGGAACAAGGCAGTTACCTGTTCCCACGCAAAGAGGAGTATATAGAACCATGGTGGATTTCCAGCTGATGAAGTAAAGGATTATTAAAGGAACGGGATGACCTGGGGATCATCGTTAATTCTCTGAAACAGAATCCGCCCTTTTCACCTGCCAAACACATGCCCACTTCTCCTCTCTGGGGATAATAAAAACCAACCAGCGAATTGACAGAGGGCCTGACCCTCACCATCCACATCGACCACACACAAAAAAAAAAACCGTACCCTCCAGCTACTAATTATAATGCTAACTTGCAAAATATCCCTGCATTTTAAAACAATGGAAAAATGGTGGTGGATGATACTTAGAAGAATGGCTTTTTGTCAGTCTCCACTAACAAAAATAGGCAACACCAAGTCAGCTACTCCTCAGCATAGTTATGTCCCTCGCAGCCTTCTAGGATTTCAGGAGGCACAAACAAAGGTTCTCACAATTATGGTAAAACGCTGAACACCTGCAAATAATTTTCAACGTAGTGGTTAATTGAAAAGCTCTGCGGCATACTTCTTGGAACAAGGCAGTTACCTGATCCCACGCAAAGAGGAGTATATAGAACCATGGTGGATTTCCAGCTGATGAAGTAAAGGATTATTAAAGGAACGGGATGACCATGGGGATCATCGTTATTTCTCTGAAACAAAATACTCCCTTTTCACCTGCCAAACACATGCCCACTTCTCCTCTCTGGGGATAATAAAAACTAACCAGCGAACTGACAGAGGGCCTGACCCCCCCATCCACATCGACCACACACACAAAAAAAAAACCGTACCCTCCAGCTACTAATTATAATGCTAACTTGCAAAATTTCCCTGCATTTTAAAACAATGGAAAAATGGTGGTGGGATGATACATAGAAGAATGGCTTCTTGTCAGTCTCCACTGACAAAAATAGGCAACACCAAGTCAGCTACGCCTCAGCATAGTTATGTCCGTAGCAGCCATATATGGTTTCAGTAGGCACATACACACGTTATCACAATTATGGTGAAACGCTGAAAACCTGCAAAGGATTGTCAACATACTGGTTCATTGAAAAGCTCTGAGGCACACTTCTTGGAACTAACCAGTTTCCTGTGCCCACGCATAGAAAAGTATATAGAAACATGGTGGATTCCCAGCTCATGAAGCAAAGGATTGTTAAAGGAACGGGATTACCATGCGGATCCTGTTTAATTCTCTGAAACAGATCCGCAGTTTTCACCTGCCATACTAATACCCACTTCTCCTCTCTGGGGATAATAAAAACCAACCGGGGAACTGACAGAGGGCCTGACCAACACATCCACACCGAACCCACAGGATAAAAAAAAAAAAACACCGTAGCCTCCAGCTACTAATTATAATGCTAACTTGCAAAATTTCCCTGCATTTTAAAACAATGGAAAAATGGTGGTGGGATGATACTTAGAAGAATGGCTTCTTGTCAGTCTCCACTAACAAAAATAGGCAACACCAAGTCAGCTACTCCTCAGCATAGTTATGTCCGTCGCAGCCTTCTAGGGTTTCAGGAGGCACAAACAAAGGTTCTCACAAATATGGTAAAACGCTGAACACCTGCAAATAATTTTCAACGTAGTGGTTAATTGAAAAGCTCTGCGGCATACTTCTTGGAACAAGGCAGTTACCTGTTCCCACGCAAAGAGGAGTATAGAGAACCATGGTGGATTTCCAGCTGATGAAGTAAAGCATTATTAAAGGAACGGGATGACCATGGGGATCATCGTTAATTCTCTGAAACAGAATCCGCCCTTTTCACCTGCCAAACACATGGCCACTTCTCCTCTCTGGGGATAATAAAAACTAACCAGCGAACTGACAGTGGGCCTCACCCCCCCATCCACATAGACCACACACACAAAAAAAAACCGTACCCTCCAGCTACTAATTATAATGCTAACTTGCAAAATTTCCCTGCATTTTAAAACAATGGAAAAATGGTGGTGGGATCATACTTAGAAGAATGGCTTCTTGTCTGTCTCCACTAACAAAAATAGGCAACACCAAGTCAGCTACTCCTCAGCATAGTTATGTCCGTCGCAGCCTTCTTGGCTTTCAGGAGGGACATACAAACGTTATCAAAATTATGGTGAAACGCTGAACACCTGAAAATAATTTTCAACGTACTGGTTAATTTGAAAACTCTCCAGCATAATTCTTGGAACAAGCCAGGTACCTGTGCCCACGCATAGAGGAGTATATAGAAACATGGTGGAATCCCAGCTGATGAAGCAAAGGATTCTTAAAGGAATGAGATGACCATGCGGATCCTGTTTAATTCTCTGAAACAGAATCCGCACTTTTCACCTGCCAAACACATGCCCACTACTCTTCTCTGGGGATAATAAAAACAAACCAGCGATCTGACAGAGGGCCTGAACACCCATCCTGACTGACCCCACAAAACAAAAAAGTACCCTCCAGCTACTAATTATAATGCCAATTTGCAAAATTTCCCTGCATTTTTAAACAATGGAGAAATGATGGTGGGATGATACTTAGAAGAATGGCTTCTTGTCAGTCTCCACTGACAAAAATAGGCAACACCAAGTCAGCTACGCCTCAGCATAGTTATGTCCTTAGCAGCCATATTTGGATTCAGTAGGCACATACACACGTTATCACAATAATGGTGAAACGCTGAAAACCTGCAAAGGATTGTCAACATACTGGTTAATTGAAAAGCTCTGAGGCATACTTCTTGGAACTAGCCAGTTTCCTGTGCCCACGCATAGACAAGTATATAGAACCATGGTGGATTCCCAGCTCATGAAGCAAAGGATTCTTAAAGGAACTGGATTACCATGCGAATCCTGTTTAATTCTCTGAAACACATCTGCAGTTTTCACCTGCCATACTAATACCCACTTCTCCTCTCTGGGGATAATAAAAACCAACCGGGGAACTGACAGAGGGCCTTACCAACACATCCACACCGACCCCACAGGAAAAAAAAAACAAAAAACACCGTAGCCTCCAGCTACTAATTATAATGCTAACTTGCAAAATTTTCCAGCATTTTTAAACAATGGAAAAATGATGGTGAGATGATACTTACAAGAATGGATTCTTGTCAGTCTCCACTAACAAAAATAGGCAAAACCAAGTCAGCTACGCCTCAGCATAGTTATGTCCATCGCAGCCTTCTTGGGTTTCAGGACGCACAAACAAAGGTTCTCACAATTATGGTGAAACGCTGAACACCTGCAAATAATTTTCAACGTAGTGGTTAATTGAAAAGCTCTGCGGCATACTTCTTGGAACAAGCCAGTTACCTGTTCCATCGCAAAGAGGAGTATATAGAACCATGGTGGATTTCCAGCTGATGAACTAAAGGATTATTAAAGGAAGGGGATGACCTGGGGATCATCGTTAATTCTCTGAAACAGAATCCGCCCTTTTCACCTCCCAAACACATGCCCACTTCTCCTCTCTGGGGATAATAAAAACCAACCAGCGAATTGACAGAGGGCCTGACCCTCACCATCCACATCGACCACACACACAAAAAAAAAACCGTACCCTCCAGCTACTAATTATAATGCTAACTTGCAAAATATCCCTGCATTTTAAAACAATGGAAAAATGGTGGTGGATGATACTTAGAAGAATGGCTTCTTGTCAGTCTCCACTAACAAAAATAGGCAACACCAAGTCAGCTACTCCTCAGCATAGTTATGTCCCTCGCAGCCTTCTAGGATTTCAGGAGGCACAAACAAAGGTTCTCACAATTATGGTAAAACGCTGAACACCTGCAAATAATTTTCAACGTAGTGGTTAATTGAAAAGCTCTGCGGCATACTTCTTGGAACAAGGCAGTTACCTGTTCCCACGCAAAGAGGAGTATATAGAACCATGGTGGATTTCCAGCTGATGAAGTAAAGGATTATTAAAGGAACGGGATGACCATGGGGATCATCGTTATTTCTCTGAAACAAAATACTCCCTTTTCACCTGCCAAACACATGCCCACTTCTCCTCTCTGGGGATAATAAAAACTAACCAGCGAACTGACAGAGGGCCTGACCCCCCCATCCACATCGACCACACACACAAAAAAAAAACCGTACCCTCCAGCTACTAATTATAATGCTAACTTGCAAAATTTCCCTGCATTTTAAAACAATGGAAAAATGGTGGTGGGATGATACATAGAAGAATGGCTTCTTGTCAGTCTCCACTATCAAAAATAGGCAACACCAAGTCAGCTACTCCTCAGCATAGTTATGTCCGTCGCAGCCTTCTTGGATTTCAGGAGGGACATACAAACGTTATCAAAATTATGGTGAAACGCTGAAAACCTGCAAATTATTTTCAACGTACTGGTTAATTTGAAAACTCTCCAGCATAATTCTTGGAACAAGCCAGGTACCTGTGCCCACGCATAGAGGAGTATATAGAATCATGGTGGAATCCCAGCTCATGAAGCAAAGGATTCTTAAAGGAACGGGATTACCATGCGGATCCTGTTTAATTCTCTGAAACAGATCCGCAGTTTTCCCCGGCCATACTAATACCCACTTCTCCTCTCTGGGGATAATTAAAACCAACCGGGGAACTGACAGAGGGGCTGACCAACACATCCACACCGACTCCACAGGAAAAAAAAAAAAAAAAAACCGTAGCCTCCAGCTACTAATTATAATGCTAACTTGCAAAATTTTCCTGCATTTTTAAACAATGGAAAAATGATGGTGAGATGATACTTACAAGAATGGATTCTTGTCAGTCTCCACTAACAAAAATAGGCAAAACCAAGTCAGCTTCGCCTCAGCATAGTTATGTCCGTCACAGCCTTCTTGGGATTCAGGAGGCACAAACAAACGTTATCACAATTATGGTGAAACGCTATACACCTGCAAATAATTTCAACGTACTGGTTAATTGAAAATCTCTGCGGCATACTTCTTGGAACAAGCCAGTTACCTGTTCCCACGCAAAGAGGAGTATATAGAGCCATGGTGGATTTCCAGCTGATGAAGTAAAGGATTATTAAAGGAACGGCATGACCATGGGGATCATCGTTAATTCTCTGAAACAGAATCCGCCCTTTTCACCTGCCAAACACATGCCCACTTCTCCTCTCTGGGGATAATAAAAACTAACCAGCGAACTGACAGAGGGCCTGACCCCCCCCATCCACATCGACCACACACACACAAAAATACCGTACCCTCCAGCTACTAATTATAATGCTAACTTGCAAAATTTCCCTGCATTTTAAAACAATGGAAAAATGGTGGTGGGATCATACTTAGAAGATTGGCTTCTTGTAAGTCTCCACTAACAAAAATAGGCAACACAAAGTCCGCTACTCCTCAGCATAGTTATGTCCGTCGCAGCCTTCTTGGGTTTCAGGAGGGACATACAAACGTTATCACAATTATGGTGAAACGCTGAAAACCTGCAAATAATTTTCAACGTACTGGTTAATTTGAAAACTCTCCAGCATAATTCTTGGAACAAGCCAGGTACCTGTGCCCACGCATAGAGGAGTATATAGAAACATGGTGGAATCCCAGCTGATGAAGCAAAGGATTCTTAAAGGAGTGAGATGACCATGCGGATCCTGTTTAATTCTCTGAAACAGAATCCGCACTTTTCACCTGCCAAACACATGCCCACTACTCTTCTCTGGGGATAATAAAAACAAACCAGCGATCTGACAGAGGGCCTGAACACCCATCCTGACTGACCCCACAAAACAAAAAAGTACCCTCCAGCTACTAATTATAATGCCAATTTGCAAAATTTCCCTGCATTTTTAAACAATGGAGAAATGATGGTGGGATGATACTTAGAAGAATGGCTTCTTGTCAGTCTCCACTGACAAAAATAGGCAACACCAAGTCAGCTACGCCTCAGCATAGTTATGTCCGTAGCAGCCATATTTGGATTCAGTAGGCACATACACACGTTATCACAATAATGGTGAAACGCTGAAAACCTGCAAAGGATTGTCAACATACTGGTTAATTGAAAAGCTCTGAGGCATACATCTTGGAACTAGCCAGTTTCCTGTGCCCACGCATAGACAAGTATATAGAACCATGGTGGATTCCCAGCTCATGAAGCAAAGGATTCTTAAAGGAACTGGATTACCATGCGAATCCTGTTTAATTCTCTGAAACACATCTGCAGTTTTGACCTGCCATACTAATACCCACTTCTCCTCTCTGGGGATAATAAAAACCAACCGGGGAACTGACAGAGGGCCTTACCAACACATCCACACCGACCCCACAGGAAAAAAAAAACAAAAAACACCGTAGCCTCCAGCTACTAATTATAATGCTAACTTGCAAAATTTTCCTGCATTTTTAAACAATGGAAAAATGATGGTGAGATGATACTTACAAGAATGGATTCTTGTCAGTCTCCACTAACAAAAATAGGCAAAACCAAGTCAGCTACGCCTCAGCATAGTTATGTCCATCGCAGCCTTCTTGGGTTTCAGGACGCACAAACAAAGGTTCTCACAATTATGGTGAAACGCTGAACACCTGCAAATAATTTTCAACGTAGTGGTTAATTGAAAAGCTCTGCGGCATACTTCTTGGAACAAGCCAGTTACCTGTTCCATCGCAAAGAGGAGTATATAGAACCATGGTGGATTTCCAGCTGATGAACTAAAGGATTATTAAAGGAAGGGGATGACCTGGGGATCATCGTTAATTCTCTGAAACAGAATCCGCCCTTTTCACCTCCCAAACACATGCCCACTTCTCCTCTCTGGGGATAATAAAAACCAACCAGCGAATTGACAGAGGGACTGACCCTCACCATCCACATCGACCACACACAAAAAAAAAAAACCGTACCCTCCAGCTACTAATTATAATGCTAACTTGCAAAATATCCCTGCATTTTAAAACAATGGAAAAATGGTGGTGGATGATACTTAGAAGAATGGCTTCTTGTCAGTCTCCACTAACAAAAATAGGCAACACCAAGTCAGCTACTCCTCAGCATAGTTATGTCCCTCGCAGCCTTCTAGGATTTCAGGAGGCACAAACAAAGGTTCTCACAATTATGGTAAAACGCTGAACACCTGCAAATAATTTTCAACGTAGTGGTTAATTGAAAAGCTCTGCGGCATATTTCTTGGAACAAGGCAGTTACCTGTTCCCACGCAAAGAGGAGTATATAGAACCATGGTGGATTTCCAGCTGATGAAGTAAAGGATTATTAAAGGAACGGGATGACCTGGGGATCATCGTTAATTCTCTGAAACAGAATCCGCCCTTTTCACCTGCCAAACACATGCCCACTTCTCCTCTCTGGGGATAATAAAAACCAACCAGCGAATTGACAGAGGGCCTGACCCTCACCATCCACATCGACCACACACAAAAAAAAAAACCGTACCCTCCAGCTACTAATTATAATGCTAACTTGCAAAATATCCCTGCATTTTAAAACAATGGAAAAATGGTGGTGGATGATACTTAGAAGAATGGCTTTTTGTCAGTCTCCACTAACAAAAATAGGCAACACCAAGTCAGCTACTCCTCAGCATAGTTATGTCCCTCGCAGCCTTCTAGGATTTCAGGAGGCACAAACAAAGGTTCTCACAATTATGGTAAAACGCTGAACACCTGCAAATAATTTTCAACGTAGTGGTTAATTGAAAAGCTCTGCGGCATACTTCTTGGAACAAGGCAGTTACCTGATCCCACGCAAAGAGGAGTATATAGAACCATGGTGGATTTCCAGCTGATGAAGTAAAGGATTATTAAAGGAACGGGATGACCATGGGGATCATCGTTATTTCTCTGAAACAAAATACTCCCTTTTCACCTGCCAAACACATGCCCACTTCTCCTCTCTGGGGATAATAAAAACTAACCAGCGAACTGACAGAGGGCCTGACCCCCCCATCCACATCGACCACACACACAAAAAAAAAACCGTACCCTCCAGCTACTAATTATAATGCTAACTTGCAAAATTTCCCTGCATTTTAAAACAATGGAAAAATGGTGGTGGGATGATACATAGAAGAATGGCTTCTTGTCAGTCTCCACTGACAAAAATAGGCAACACCAAGTCAGCTACGCCTCAGCATAGTTATGTCCGTAGCAGCCATATATGGTTTCAGTAGGCACATACACACGTTATCACAATTATGGTGAAACGCTGAAAACCTGCAAAGGATTGTCAACATACTGGTTCATTGAAAAGCTCTGAGGCACACTTCTTGGAACTAACCAGTTTCCTGTGCCCACGCATAGAAAAGTATATAGAAACATGGTGGATTCCCAGCTCATGAAGCAAAGGATTGTTAAAGGAACGGGATTACCATGCGGATCCTGTTTAATTCTCTGAAACAGATCCGCAGTTTTCACCTGCCATACTAATACCCACTTCTCCTCTCTGGGGATAATAAAAACCAACCGGGGAACTGACAGAGGGCCTGACCAACACATCCACACCGAACCCACAGGATAAAAAAAAAAAAACACCGTAGCCTCCAGCTACTAATTATAATGCTAACTTGCAAAATTTCCCTGCATTTTAAAACAATGGAAAAATGGTGGTGGGATGATACTTAGAAGAATGGCTTCTTGTCAGTCTCCACTAACAAAAATAGGCAACACCAAGTCAGCTACTCCTCAGCATAGTTATGTCCGTCGCAGCCTTCTAGGGTTTCAGGAGGCACAAACAAAGGTTCTCACAAATATGGTAAAACGCTGAACACCTGCAAATAATTTTCAACGTAGTGGTTAATTGAAAAGCTCTGCGGCATACTTCTTGGAACAAGGCAGTTACCTGTTCCCACGCAAAGAGGAGTATAGAGAACCATGGTGGATTTCCAGCTGATGAAGTAAAGCATTATTAAAGGAACGGGATGACCATGGGGATCATCGTTAATTCTCTGAAACAGAATCCGCCCTTTTCACCTGCCAAACACATGGCCACTTCTCCTCTCTGGGGATAATAAAAACTAACCAGCGAACTGACAGAGGGCCTGACCCCCCCATCCACATCGACCACACACACAAAAAAAAAACCGTACCCTCCAGCTACTAATTATAATGCTAACTTGCAAAATTTCCCTGCATTTTAAAACAATGGAAAAATGGTGGTGGGATGATACATAGAAGAATGGCTTCTTGTCAGTCTCCACTATCAAAAATAGGCAACACCAAGTCAGCTACTCCTCAGCATAGTTATGTCCGTCGCAGCCTTCTTGGATTTCAGGAGGGACATACAAACGTTATCAAAATTATGGTGAAACGCTGAAAACCTGCAAATTATTTTCAACGTACTGGTTAATTTGAAAACTCTCCAGCATAATTCTTGGAACAAGCCAGGTACCTGTGCCCACGCATAGAGGAGTATATAGAATCATGGTGGAATCCCAGCTCATGAAGCAAAGGATTCTTAAAGGAACGGGATTACCATGCGGATCCTGTTTAATTCTCTGAAACAGATCCGCAGTTTTCCCCGGCCATACTAATACCCACTTCTCCTCTCTGGGGATAATTAAAACCAACCGGGGAACTGACAGAGGGGCTGACCAACACATCCACACCGACTCCACAGGGAAAAAAAAAAAAAAAAACCGTAGCCTCCAGCTACTAATTATAATGCTAACTTGCAAAATTTTCCTGCATTTTTAAACAATGGAAAAATGATGGTGAGATGATACTTACAAGAATGGATTCTTGTCAGTCTCCACTAACAAAAATAGGCAAAACCAAGTCAGCTTCGCCTCAGCATAGTTATGTCCGTCACAGCCTTCTTGGGATTCAGGAGGCACAAACAAACGTTATCACAATTATGGTGAAACGCTATACACCTGCAAATAATTTTCAACGTACTGGTTAATTGAAAATCTCTGCGGCATACTTCTTGGAACAAGCCAGTTACCTGTTCCCACGCAAAGAGGAGTATATAGAGCCATGGTGGATTTCCAGCTGATGAAGTAAAGGATTATTAAAGGAACGGCATGACCATGGGGATCATCGTTAATTCTCTGAAACAGAATCCGCCCTTTTCACCTGCCAAACACATGCCCACTTCTCCTCTCTGGGGATAATAAAAACTAACCAGCGAACTGACAGAGGGCCTGACCCCCCCCATCCACATCGACCACACACACACAAAAATACCGTACCCTCCAGCTACTAATTATAATGCTAACTTGCAAAATTTCCCTGCATTTTAAAACAATGGAAAAATGGTGGTGGGATCATACTTAGAAGATTGGCTTCTTGTAAGTCTCCACTAACAAAAATAGGCAACACAAAGTCCGCTACTCCTCAGCATAGTTATGTCCGTCGCAGCCTTCTTGGGTTTCAGGAGGGACATACAAACGTTATCAAAATTATGGTGAAACGCTGAAAACCTGCAAATAATTTTCAACGTACTGGTTAATTTGAAAACTCTCCAGCATAATTCTTGGAACAAGCCAGGTACCTGTGCCCACGCATAGAGGAGTATATAGAAACATGGTGGAATCCCAGCTGATGAAGCAAAGGATTCTTAAAGGAGTGAGATGACCATGCGGATCCTGTTTAATTCTCTGAAACAGAATCCGCACTTTTCACCTGCCAAACACATGCCCACTACTCTTCTCTGGGGATAATAAAAACAAACCACCGATCTGACAGAGGGCCTCAACACCCATCCTGACTGACCCCACAAAACAAAAAAGTACCCTCCAGCTACTAATTATAATGAAAATTTGTAAAATTTCCCTGCATTTTTAAACAATGGAGAAATGATGGTGGGATGATACTTAGAAGAATGGCTTCTTGTCAGTCTCCACTGACAAAAATAGGCAACACCAAGTCAGCTACACCTCAGCATAATTATGTCCGTAGCAGCCATATTTGGTTTCAGTAGGCACATACACACGTTATCAAAATTATGGTGAAACGCTGAAAACCTGCAAAGGATTGTCAACATACTGGTTAATTGAAAAGCTCTGCCGCATACTTCTTGGAACTAGCCAGTTTCCTGTGCTCACGCATAGATAAGTGTATAGAACCATGGTGGATTCCCTGCTCATGAAGCAAAGGATTCTTAAAGGAACGGGATTACCATACGGATCCTGTTTAATTCTCTGAAACAGATCCGCAGTTTTCACCTGCCATACTAATACCCACTTCTCCTCTCTGGGGATAACAAAAACCAACCGGGGAACTGACAGAGGGCCTGTCCAACACATCCACTCCGACCCCACAGGAAAGAAAAAAAAAAAAAACACCGTAGCCTCCAGCTACTAATTATAATGCTAACTTGCAAAATTTTCCTGCATTTTTAAACAATGGAAAAATGATGGTGAGATGATACTTAGAAGAATGGCTTCTTGTCAGTCTCCACTAACAAAAATAGGCAAAACCAAGTCAGCTACGCCTCAGCATAGTTATGTCCGTCGCAGCCTTCTTGGGTTTCTGGAGGCACAAACAAACGTTATCACAATTATGGTGAAACGCTGAACACCTGCAAATAATTTTCAACGTACTGGTTAATTGAAAAGCTCTGCGGCATACTTCTTGGTACAAGCCAGTTACCTGTACCCACGCAAAGAGGAGTATAGAGAACCATGGTGGATTTCCAGCTGATGAAGTAAAGGATTATTAAAGGAACGGGATGACCATGGGGATCATCGTTAATTCTCTGAAACAGAATCCGCCCTTTTCACCTGCCAAACACATGCCCACTTCTCCTCTCTGGGGATAATAAAAACTAACCAGCGAACTAACAGAGGGCCTGACGCCACCCCATGCGCATCGACCACACAAAAAAAAAAACCGTACCCTCCAGCTACTAATTATAATGCTAACTTGCAAAATTTCCCTGCATTTTAAAACAATGGAAAAATGGTGGTGGGATGATACTAGAAGAATGGCTTCTTGTCAGTCTCCACTAACAAAAATAGGCAACACCAAGTCAGCTACTCCTCAGCATAGATATGTCCGTCGCAGCCTTCTTGGGTTTCAGGAGGCACAAACAAAGGTTCTCACAATTATGGTGAAACGCTGAACACCTGCAAATAATTTTCAACGTAGTGGTTAATTGAAAAGCTCTGCGGCATACTTCTTGGAACAAGCCAGTTACCTGTTCCCACGCAAAGCAGAGTATATAGAACCATGGTGGATTTCCAGCTGATGAAGTAAAGGATTATTAAAGGAACGGGATCACCATGGGGATCATCGTTCATTCTCTGAAACAGAATCCGCCCTTTTCACCTGCCAAACACATGCCCACTTCTCCTCTCTGGGGATAATAAAAACTAACCAGCGAACTGACAGAGGGCCTGACCCCCACCATCCACATTGACCACACAAAAAAAAAAAAACCGAACCCTCCAGCTACTAATTATAATGCTAACTTGCAAAATTTCCCTGCATTTTAAAACAATGGAAAAATGGTGGTGGGATCATACTTAGAAGAATGGCTTCTTGTCAGTCTCCACTAACAAAAATAGGCAACACCAAGTCAGCTACTCCTCAGCATAGTTATGTCCGTCGCAGCCTTCTTGGGTTTCAGGAGGCACAAACAAAGGTTCTCACAATTATGGTGAAACGCTGAACACCAGCAAATAATTTTCAACGTAGTGGTTAATTGAAAAGCTCTGCGGCATACTTCTTGGAACAAGGCAGTTATCTGTTCCCGCGCTAAGAGGAGTATATAGAACCATGGTGGATTTCCAGCTGATGAAGTAAAGGATTATTAAAGGAACGGGATGACCATGGGGATCATCGTTAATTCTCTGAAACAGAATCCGCCCTTTTCACCTGCCAAACACATGCCCACTTCTCCTCTCTGGGGATAATAAAAACTAACCAGCGAACTGACAGAGGGCCTGAGCCCCCCCCATCCACATCGACCACACACAAAAAAAAAAAACCGTACCCTCCAGCTACTAATTATAATGCTAACTTGCAAAATTTCCCTGCATTTTAAAACAATGGAAAAATGGTGGTGGGATCATACTTAGAAGAATGGCTTCTTGTCTGTCTCCACTAACAAAAATAGGCAACACCAAGTCAGCTACTCCTCAGCATAGTTATGTCCGTCGCAGCCTTCTTGGGTTTCAGGAGGGACATACAAACGTTATCACAATTATGGTGAAACGCTGAAAACCTGCAAATAATTTTCAACGTACTGGTTAATTTGAAAACTCTCCAGCATAATTCTTGGAACAAGCTAGGTACCTGTGCCCACGCATAGAGGAGTATATAGAAACATGGTGGAATCCCAGCTGATGAAGCAAAGGATTCTTAAAGGAATGAGATGACCATGCGGATCCTGTTTAATTCTCTGAAACAGAATCCGCACTTTTCACCTTCCAAACACATGCCCACTACTCTTCTCTGGGGATAATAAAAACAAACCAGCGATCTGACAGAGGGGCTGAACACCCATCCTGACCGACCCCACAAAACAAAAAAGTACCCTCCAGCTACTAATTATAATGCCAATTTGGAAAATTTCCCTGCATTTTTAAACAATGGAGAAATGATGGTGGGATGATACTTAGAAGAATGGCTTCTTGTCAGTCTCCACTGACAAAAATAGGCAACACCAAGTAAGCTACGCCTCAGCATAGTTATGTCCATAGCAGCCATATTTGGTTTCAGTAGGCACATACACACGTTATCACACTTATGGTGAAACGCTGAAAACCTGCAAAGGATTGTCAACATACTGGTTCATTGAAAAGCTCTGAGGCATACTTCTTGGAACTAGCCAGTTTCCTGTGCCCACGCAGAGACAAGTATATAGAACCATGGTGGATTCCCAGCTCATGAAGCAAAGGATTCTTAAAGGAACGGGATTACCATGCGGATCCTGTTTAATTCTCTGAAACAGATCCGCAGTTTTCACCTGCCATACTAATACCCACTTCTCCTCTCTGGGGATAATAAAAACCAACCGGGGAACTGACAGAGGGCCTGACCAACACATCCACACTGACCCCACAGGAAAAAAAAAAAAAAAAACACCGTAGCCTCCAGCTACTAATTATAATGCTAACTTGCAAAATTTTCCTGCATTTTTAAACAATGGAAAAATGATGGTGAGATGATACTTACAAGAATGGATCCTTGTCAGTCTCCACTAACAAAAATAGGCAAAACCAAGTCAGCTACGCCTCAGCATAGTTATGTCCGTCGCAGCCTTCTTGGGTTTCAGGAGGCACAAACAAAGGTTCTCACAATTATGGTGAAACGCTGAACACCTGCAAATAATTTTCAACGTAGTGGTTAATTGAAAAGCTCTGCGGCATACTTCTTGGAACAAGGCAGTTACTTGTTCCCACGCAAAGAGGAGTATAGAGAACCATGGTGGATTTCCAGCTGATGAAGTAAAGGATTATTAAAGGAACGGGATTACCATGGGGATCATCGTTAATTCTCTGAAACAGAATCCGCCCTTTTCACCTGCCAAACACATGCCCACTTCTCCTCTCTTGGGATAATAAAAACTAACCAGCGAACTGACAGAGGGCCTGACCCCCCCCATCCACATCGACCACACCCAAAAAAAAAAAACCGTACCCTCTAGCTACTAATTATAATGCTAACTTGCAAAATTTCCCTGCATTTTAAAACAATGGAAAAATGGTGGTGGGATGATACTTAGAAGAATGGCTTCTTGTCAGTCTCCACTAACAAAAATAGGCAACATCAAGTCAGCTACTCCTCAGCATAGTTATGTCCGTCGCAGCCTTCTTGGGTTTCAGGAGGCACAAACAAAGTTTCTCACAATTATGGTAAAACGCTGAACACCTGCAAATAATTTTCAACGTAGTGGTTAATTGAAAAGCTCTGCGGCATACTTCTTGGAACAAGGCAGTTACCTGTTCCCACGCAAAGAGGAGTATAGAGAACCATGGTGGATTTCCAGCTGATGAAGTAAAGGATTATTAAAGGAACGGGATGACCATGGGGATCATCGTTAATTCTCTGAAACAGAATCCGCCCTTTTCACCTGCCAAACACATGCCCACTTCTCCTCTCTGGGGATAATAAAAACTAACCAGCGAACTGACAGAGGGCCTGACCACCCCCATCCACATCCACCACACACACAAAAAAAACGTACCCTCCAGCTACTAATTATAATGCTAACTTGCAAAATTTCCCTGCATTTTAAAACAATGGAAAAATGGTGGTGGGATGAGACTTAGAAGAATGGCTTCTTGTCAGTCTCCACTAACAAAAATAGGCAACACCAAGTCAGCTACTCCTCAGCATAGTTATGTCCGTCGCTGCCTTCTTGGGTTTCAGGAGGCACAAACAAAGGTTCTCACAATTATGGTGAAACGCTGAACATCTGCAAATAATTTTCAACGTAGTGGTTAATTGAAAAGCTCTGCGGCATACTTCTTGGAACAAGCCAGTTACCTGTTCCCACGCAAAGAGGAGTATATAGAACCATGGTGGATTTCCAGCTGATGAAGTAAAGGATTATTAAAGGAACGGGATGACCATGGGGATCATCGTTAAGTCTCTGAAACAGAATCCGCCCTTTTCACCTGCCAAACACATGCCCACTTCTCCTCTCTGGGGACAATAAAAACTAACCAGCCAACTGACAGAGGGCCTGACCCCCCCCCATCCACATCGACCACACACACAAAAAAAAAACCGTACCCTCCAGCTACTAATTATAATGCTAACTTGCAAAATTTCCCTGCATTTTAAAACAATGGAAAAATGGTGGTGGGATGATACTTAGAAGAATGGCTTCTTGTCAGTCTCCACTAACAAAAATAGGCAACACCAAGTCAGCTATTCCTCAGCATAGTTATGTCCGTCGCAGCCTTCTTGGGTTTCAGGAGGCACAAACACACGTTATCACAATTATTGTGAAACGCTGAACACCTGCAAATAATTTTCAACGTAGTGGTTAATTGAAAAGCTCTGCGGCATACTTCTTGGAACAAGCCAGTTACCTGTTCCCACGCAAAGCAGAGTATATAGAACCATGGTGGATTTCCAGCTGATGAAGTAAAGGATTATTAAAGGAACGGGATCACCATGGGGATCATCGTTCATTCTCTGAAACAGAATCCGCCCTTTTCACCTGCCAAACACATGCCCACTTCTCCTCTCTGGGGATAATAAAAACTAACCAGCGAACTGACAGAGGGCCTGACCCCCACCATCCACATTGACCACACAAAAAAAAAAAACCGAACCCTCCAGCTACTAATTATAATGCTAACTTGCAAAATTTCCCTGCATTTTAAAACAATGGAAAAATGGTGGTGGGATCATACTTAGAAGAATGGCTTCTTGTCAGTCTCCACTAACAAAAATAGGCAACACCAAGTCAGCTACTCCTCAGCGTAGTTATGTCCGTCGCAGCCTTCTTGGGTTTCAGGAGGCACAAACAAAGGTTCTCACAATTATGGTGAAACGCTGAACACCAGCAAATAATTTTCAACGTAGTGGTTAATTGAAAAGCTCTGCGGCATACTTCTTGGAACAAGGCAGTTATCTGTTCCCGCGCTAAGAGGAGTATATAGAACCATGGTGGATTTCCAGCTGATGAAGTAAAGGATTATTAAAGGAACGGGATGACCATGGGGATCATCGTTAAGTCTCTGAAACAGAATCCGCCCTTTTCACCTGCCAAACACATGCCCACTTCTCCTCTCTGGGGATAATAAAAACTAACCAGCGAACTGACAGAGGGCCTGACCCCCCCCCCATCCACATCGACCACACACAAAAAAAAAAAACCGTACCCTCCAGCTACTAATTATAATGCTAACTTGCAAAATTTCCCTGCATTTTAAAACAATGGAAAAATGGTGGTGGGATCATACTTAGAAGAATGGCTTCTTGTCTGTCTCCACTAACAAAAATAGGCAACACCAAGTCAGCTACTCCTCAGCATAGTTATGTCCGTCGCAGCCTTCTTGGGTTTCAGGAGGGACATACAAACGTTATCACAATTATGGTGAAACGCTGAAAACCTGCAAATAATTTTCAACGTACTGGTTAATTTGAAAACTCTCCAGCATAATTCTTGGAACAAGCTAGGTACCTGTGCCCACGCATAGAGGAGTATATAGAAACATGGTGGAATCCCAGCTGATGAAGCAAAGGATTCTTAAAGGAATGAGATGACCATGCGGATCCTGTTTAATTCTCTGAAACAGAATCCGCACTTTTCACCTTCCAAACACATGCCCACTACTCTTCTCTGGGGATAATAAAAACAAACCAGCGATCTGACAGAGGGGCTGAACACCCATCCTGACCGACCCCACAAAACAAAAAAGTACCCTCCAGCTACTAATTATAATGCCAATTTGCAAAATTTCCCTGCATTTTTAAACAATGGAGAAATGATGGTGGGATGATACTTAGAAGAATGGCTTCTTGTCAGTCTCCACTGACAAAAATAGGCAACACCAAGTAAGCTACGCCTCAGCATAGTTATGTCCATAGCAGCCATATTTGGTTTCAGTAGGCACATACACACGTTATCACACTTATGGTGAAACGCTGAAAACCTGCAAAGGATTGTCAACATACTGGTTCATTGAAAAGCTCTGAGGCATACTTCTTGGAACTAGCCAGTTTCCTGTGCCCACGCAGAGACAAGTATATAGAACCATGGTGGATTCCCAGCTCATGAAGCAAAGGATTCTTAAAGGAACGGGATTACCATGCGGATCCTGTTTAATTCTCTGAAACAGATCCGCAGTTTTCACCTGCCATACTAATACCCACTTCTCCTCTCTGGGGATAATAAAAACCAACCGGGGAACTGACAGAGGGCCTGACCAACACATCCACACTGACCCCACAGGAAAAAAAAAAAAAAAAACACCGTAGCCTCCAGCTACTAATTATAATGCTAACTTGCAAAATTTTCCTGCATTTTTAAACAATGGAAAAATGATGGTGAGATGATACTTACAAGAATGGATCCTTGTCAGTCTCCACTAACAAAAATAGGCAAAACCAAGTCAGCTACGCCTCAGCATAGTTATGTCCGTCGCAGCCTTCTTGGGTTTCAGGAGGCACAAACAAAGGTTCTCACAATTATGGTGAAACGCCGAACACCTGCAAATAATTTTCAACGTAGTGGTTAATTGAAAAGCTCTGCGGCATACTTCTTGGAACAAGGCAGTTACTTGTTCCCACGCAAAGAGGAGTATAGAGAACCATGGTGGATTTCCAGCTGATGAAGTAAAGGATTATTAAAGGAACGGGATTACCATGGGGATCATCGTTAATTCTCTGAAACAGAATCCGCCCTTTTCACCTGCCAAACACATGCCCACTTCTCCTCTCTTGGGATAATAAAAACTAACCAGCGAACTGACAGAGGGCCTGACCCCCCCCATCCACATCGACCACACCCAAAAAAAAAAAACCGTACCCTCTAGCTACTAATTATAATGCTAACTTGCAAAATTTCCCTGCATTTTAAAACAATGGAAAAATGGTGGTGGGATGATACTTAGAAGAATGGCTTCTTGTCAGTCTCCACTAACAAAAATAGGCAACATCAAGTCAGCTACTCCTCAGCATAGTTATGTCCGTCGCAGCCTTCTTGGGTTTCAGGAGGCACAAACAAAGTTTCTCACAATTATGGTAAAACGCTGAACACCTGCAAATAATTTTCAACGTAGTGGTTAATTGAAAAGCTCTGCGGCATACTTCTTGGAACAAGGCAGTTACCTGTTCCCACGCAAAGAGGAGTATAGAGAACCATGGTGGATTTCCAGCTGATGAAGTAAAGGATTATTAAAGGAACGGGATGACCATGGGGATCATCGTTAATTCTCTGAAACAGAATCCGCCCTTTTCACCTGCCAAACACATGCCCACTTCTCCTCTCTGGGGATAATAAAAACTAACCAGCGAACTGACAGAGGGCCTGACCACCCCCATCCACATCCACCACACACACAAAAAAAACGTACCCTCCAGCTACTAATTATAATGCTAACTTGCAAAATTTCCCTGCATTTTAAAACAATGGAAAAATGGTGGTGGGATGAGACTTAGAAGAATGGCTTCTTGTCAGTCTCCACTAACAAAAATAGGCAACACCAAGTCAGCTACTCCTCAGCATAGTTATGTCCGTCGCTGCCTTCTTGGGTTTCAGGAGGCACAAACAAAGGTTCTCACAATTATGGTGAAACGCTGAACATCTGCAAATAATTTTCAACGTAGTGGTTAATTGAAAAGCTCTGCGGCATACTTCTTGGAACAAGCCAGTTACCTGTTCCCACGCAAAGAGGAGTATATAGAACCATGGTGGATTTCCAGCTGATGAAGTAAAGGATTATTAAAGGAACGGGATGACCATGGGGATCATCGTTAAGTCTCTGAAACAGAATCCGCCCTTTTCACCTGCCAAACACATGCCCACTTCTCCTCTCTGGGGACAATAAAAACTAACCAGCCAACTGACAGAGGGCCTGACCCCCCCCATCCACATCGACCACACACACAAAAAAAAAACCGTACCCTCCAGCTACTAATTATAATGCTAACTTGCAAAATTTCCCTGCATTTTAAAACAATGGAAAAATGGTGGTGGGATGATACTTAGAAGAATGGCTTCTTGTCAGTCTCCACTAACAAAAATAGGCAACACCAAGTCAGCTATTCCTCAGCATAGTTATGTCCGTCGCAGCCTTCTTGGGTTTCAGGAGGCACAAACAAAGGTTCTCACAATTATGGTGAAACGCTGAACACCTGCAAATAATTTTCAACGTAGTGGTTAATTGAAAAGCTCTGCGGCATACTTCTTGGAACAAGCCAGTTACCTGTTCCCACGCAAAGAAGAGTATATAGAACCATGGTGGATTTCCAGCTGATGAAGTAAAGGATTATTAAAGGATAGGGATGACCATGGGGATCATCGTTAATTCTCTGAAACAGAATCCACCCTTTTCACCTGCCAAACACATGCCCACTTCTCCTCTCTGGGGATAATAAAAACTAACCAGCGAACTGACAGAGGGCCTGACCCCCACCATCCACATCGACCACACACAAAAAAAAAACCGTACCCTCCAGCTACTAATTATAATGCTAACTTGCAAAATTTCCCTGCATTTTAAAACAATGGAAAAATGGTGGTGGGATGAGACTTAGAAGAATGGCTTCTTGTCAGTCTCCACTAACAAAAATAGGCAACACCATGTCAGCTACTCCTCAGCATAGTTATGTCTGTCGCAGCCTTCTTGGGTTTCAGGAGGCACAAACAGAGGTTCTCACAATTATGGTGAAACGCTGAACACCTGCAAATAATTTTCAACGTAGTGGTTAATTGAAAAGCTCTGCGGCATACTTCTTGGAACAAGCCAGTTACCTGTTCCCAGGCCAAGAGGAGTATAGAGAACCATGGTGGATTTCCAGCTGATGAAGTAAAGGATTATTAAAGGATAGGGATGACCATGGGGATCATCGTTAATTCTCTGAAACAGAATCCGCCCTTTTCACCTGCCAAACACATGCCCACTTCTCCTCTCTGGGGATAATAAAAACTAACCAGCGAACTGACAGAGGGCCTGACCCCCCCCCATCCACATCGACCACACACAAAAAAAAAAACCGTACCCTCCAGCTACTAATTATAATGCTAACTTGCAAAATTTCCCTGCATTTTAAAACAATGGAAAAATGGTGGTGGGATGATACTTAGAAGAATGGCTTCTTGTCAGTCTCCACTAACAAAAATAGGCAACACCAAGTCAGCTACTCCTCAGCATAGTTATGTCCGTCGCAGCCTTCTTGGGTTTCAGGAGGCACAAACAAAGGTTCTCACAATTATGGTGAAACGCTGAACACCTGCAAATAATTTTCAACGTAGTGGTTAATTGAAAAGCTCTGCGGCATACTTCTTGGAACAAGCCAGTTACCTGTTCCCACGCAAAGAGGAGTATAGGGAACCATGGTGGATTTCCAGCTGATGAAGTAAAGGATTATTAAAGGAAAGGGATGACCATGGGGATCATAGTTAATTCTCTGAAACAGAATCCACCCTTTTCACCTGCCAAACACATGCCCACTTCTCCTCTCTGGGGATAATAAAAACTAACCAGCGAACTGACAGAGGGCCTGACCCCCCCATCCACATCGACCACACACACACAAAAAAAAAACCGTACCCTCCAGCTACTAATTATAATGCTAACTTGCAAAATTTCCCTGCATTTTAAAACAATGGAAAAATGGTGGTGGGATGATACTTAGAAGAATGGCTTCTTGTCAGTCTCCACTAACAAAAATAGGCAACACCAAGTCAGCTACGCCTCAGCATAGTTATGCCCGTGGCAGCCATGTTGGGTTTAAGGAGGCATATACAAACTTTATCATAATTATGTTGAAACGTGCTGAAAACCCGGCAAATAATTCTCAACGTACTGTTTAATTCAAAAGCTCTGTGGCATACTTCTTGGAAGAAGCCTGTTACCTGGGCCCACGCATAGAGGGGTCTAGAGAACCATGGTGGATTCCAAGGTGATGAATCTAAGGATTCTTAAAGGAACAGGCTGAAAAGTGCAGATCCTGACTGAAACAGGATTCGGACTTTTTGCCTGCAACACACATGCCCACTTCTCCTCTCTAGGGATAACAAAAACAACCCATCGGATTGACAGATGGCCTGCCCCCGCCCCCCACCACCCCACACAAAATCGTGCCCTCCAGCGACTGATCCTTATGCTATCTGGCAATACGTCCTCTGCCTTTTAAAATAATGGAGATAGAATGGTGGAATTATACCTAAAAGACTGGCTTATTGCCAGACTCCCATACCAAGTATTGGCAACAGCAAGTCACCTAGGCCTCAGCACACGTTTGTCCCTGGCAGCCATCTTGGGTTTAAGGAGGCACAGATGAACCTTATCACAATTGTGGTGAAAGGTGCTGCAAAAGCGGTCAAGTAATTCTCATGGTAGTGGTTACTTGAAAAGCTCTGCGGCATAATTCTTTGAACTAGCCAGTTAACTGGGCCCACGCATAGAGCAGTCTAGAGGCCCATGGTGGATTCCCAGCTGATGAAGCAAGGGATTCTTAATGGAACGGGGTGAAAAGTGCGGTTTCTGTTTCAGTCTAAGACAGAAACGGGGTCCGAACTTTTTACCTGCCACACACATGCCCACTTCTCCGGTCTGGGGAAAATAAAAACCATCCAGCGAACTGACAGAGGGCCTGCGCCCCCCACCCACACCGACCCCACAAATAAAAATGTCCCCTCCAGCTACTAATTATTATGCTAACTTGCAAAGGTTTCCGTGCATTTTAAAATAATGGGGAAAGTATGGTGGAATGATACTTAAAAGAATGGCCTCCTTCCAGCCTCCAGTAACAAGTGTCGTGAAATCCAAGTGACCTAGGCCTCAGCATAGTTTTCTCCGTGGCAGCCATCTTGTGTTTAAGGAGGCACAGACGATCCTTATCACAATTATGGTGATATGTGCTGCAGAAACTGGCAAATAATTCTACACGTAGTGTTTATCTCAAAAGCTGTGCAGCATACATCTTGGTACAGGCCAGTTCATGGGCCCATGCATGGAGGGTTCTAAGGAACCATGGTGGATTCCCAGCTGATGAATCAAAGGATTTTTAATGGAACCGGCTGAAAAGTGCGGATACTGTTTCAGTCTAACTGAAACAGGATCCGCACATTTCACCTGCCACAAATATATCCACTTCCCTGTCTGGGCATAATAAACACAAACAACCAGACTGACAGAGGGACTGTCCCCCAAACCACCCCGATCCCACCCAAAAACGTCCCCTCCGTTGACTCATCCTTATGCTAACTGCCGAAAGTTGCTCACCTTTTAATATAAGGGAGAAAGGATGGGGCAATGATAATTAAAAGACTGGATTCTTGTCAGACTCCCGTACCAAGTATTGGCAACACCAAGCGAGAGAACCCTCAGTATAGGTTTGTCCATGGAAGCCATCTAGGGTTTAAGGAAGCACAAATGAACCTTATCAAAATTATGGTAAAAGTGCTGGAAAAGCTGGCAAATAATTTCCATGGTAGTGGTTATTTCAAATGCTCTGTGGCATACTTCTTTGAACTAGCCTGTTAAGTGGGTCCACACATAGTGGGGTGTAGAGAACTATGGTGGATTCCCAGCTGATGAAGCAAAGGATTCTTAAAGGAACAGGATGAAAAGTGCCGATCCTGTATCAGTCTAAGACTGAAACAGGATCCACACTTTTCACTTGCCACACACATGTCCACTTCTCCTCTCCGGGGATAATAAAAACAAACCACTGGACTGACAGAGGGCCTGGCTCTGCCTCTCCCACCCCACACAAAAACGTTTCCTCCAGCGACTCATCCTTAAGCTAAATGGCAATAGGTGCTCTGCCTTTTAAAATAGTTGTGAAAGGAAGGTGGAATGATACTTAAAGGAATGGCTTCTTGCCACGGACCAGTACCAATTATCGGCAACTCCAAGGGAGATTGGCCTAACCGTAGTTTTTTCTGTGGAAGCCAGCTTGGGTTTCAGGAGGCACTGCCTAACCTTTTCACAATCATTGTGAAAGTTGCTGCAAAAACTGGCAAATAATACTCAATGTAGTGGTTATTTCCAAAGCTCTGCGGCATACATCTTGGAACTAGCCAGTTACCTGGACCCACACATAGAGGGGTCTCGACAGCCATGGTGGATTCCCAGCTGATGAATCAAAGGATTCGTAAAGGAACTGGCTGAAAAGTGCGGATCCTGTTTCAGTCTAAGACTGAAACAGGATCCGTACTTTTCACCTGCCACACACATGCCCACCTCTCCTCTTTGGGCATAATAAAGACAAACCACCAGACAGACAGAGAGCCTTCCCCTCAACGCACCACCCGACCCCACTCAAAAACGTCCCCTCCAGCAACTCATTCTTATGATAACTGGAAAAAGGTGTTCTGCCTTTTAAAATGATGGAGAAAGGATGGTGGAATGACTCTTAATAACATGGCTTCTTGCCAGGCTCCAGTACCAACTATCGGCAACACCAAGTGAACTAGGCCTCAGCATACTTTTGTCCGCCCCAGCCATCTTGGGTTGAAGGAGGCACGGACGAACCTTATCACAATTATGGTGAAAGGTGGTGCAAAAACTAGCAAATAATTCTCAACGTAGTGGTTATTTCAAAAGCTCTGTGGCATACTTCTTGGAACTTGCCAGTTACCTGGGCCCACGCATAGAGGTCTTTAAAGAACCATGGTGTATTCCCAGCTGATGAATCAAACGATTCTTTTTTGTTTGTTTGTTTGTTTGTTAGCTCATTATGGGGGTACAAAAGATCAGGCTATATACATTCCCCATGCCTCCCCTTTCCCCCGATTCTGAGCTTCAATTTTGTCCATTCCCTAGTCAGTGCACATCACATTCATCATGTAGGTGTGCACCCCTCCTCTCCCCCACCCCATCCCCCCCAGTTAGAACTTGAAGGGTGTCCATTCCCCAGGCAGTGCACATCACATTCATCAAGTAGGTATACACCCATCCCTTCCACCCGGCCCCAACCTCTGTCCGATACCCAATTGGTGTTGTTCCCAAATGTGCACTCAGGGAAACCAATTTGCTGGTGAGTACATGTGGTGCTTATTTTTCCATTCTTGGGATACTTCACTTAATAGAATGGGGTCCAGCTCTCTCCAGGAGAACCAAAGAGATGCCATATCGCCATTATTTCTAATAGCTGAGTAATATTCCATGGTATACATATACCACATTTTGCTAATCCATTCATGAATTGATGGGCATTTGGGTTGTTTCCACATCTTTGTGATTGTGAATTGTGCTGCTATAATCATTCAGGTGCAGGTGTCTTTTTTATAGAATGACTTTTGTTCTTCTGGGTAGATGTCCAATAATGGAATTGCTGGATCGAATGGTAGGTCTACTTGAATCTGTTTAAGGTATCTCCACATTGCTTTCCACAGGGGCTGCACTAGTTTACAGTCCCACCAGCAGTTTATGAATGTACCTATCTCGCCACACCCACACCAACATGTATAGTTTTGGGACTTTTTGATAAAGGCCATTCCTACTGGAGTTAAGTGATATCTCATTGTGGTTTTGATTTGCATTTCCCTGATGATTAGAGATGTTGAACACTTTTTCATATGTTTGTTAGCCATTTTTATATCTTCTTTTGAAAAATTTCTATTTATGTCCTTTGCCCACTTTTTGATAGGGTTGTTTGATTTTTTCTTACTGATTTTTCTGAGTTCTAAATAGATTCTTGTTATCAGTCCTTTATCTGATGTGTAGTATGCGAAAATTTTTTCCCATTCTGTAGGTTGTCCATTTACTCTCGTGACTGTTTCTTTGGCTGTGCAGAAGCTTTTTAATTTGATCAGGTCCCATTTATTTATTTTTGTTGTTGCTGTGATTGCTTTAGGGGTCTTCTTCATAAATTCTTTGCCTAGGCCAATGTCTGTAAGAGTCTTTCCTACATTTTCTTCTAGAACTCTAATAGTTTCTGACCTTAGGTTTAAGTCTGTTAACCACTGTGATTTGATTTTTGTGTGTCCTGTTTTAGTCTTCTACATGTGGATATCCAGTTTTCCCAGCACCATTTATTAAATAAGGAATCTTTTCCCCAGAGTATGTTTTTGTCTGCTTTGTCAAAGATTAGATGGCTATATGAGGATGGTTTTATATTGGGATTTTCTGTTCTGTTCCACTGGTCTGTGTCCCTGCACTTGTGCCAGTACCAGGCTGTTTTAAGAACCACAGCCTTGTAGTATAGTTTGAAGTCTGGCAAATTAATACTTCCCATTTTGTTTTTGTTGTTTAAGATTGCTTTTGCTAAACGGGGTCTTCCCTGGTTCCATACAAAGCGTAAAATTATTTTTTCTATGTCTGTGAAAAAAGATGTTGGTAATTTAATAAGGATTGCATTGAATCTGTAGATAACTTTGGGCAGTATAGACATTTTAACAATGTTGATTCTACCGATCCATGAGCATGGTATGGTTTTCCACCTATTTACATGTTCTGCAATTTCCTTCCTCAGTGTTTCATAGTTCTCCCTATAGAGGTCCTTTACCTCCTTAGTTAAATAAATTCCTAGGTATTTTATTTTCTTTGTTGCTATTTTGAAGGGTATTGAGTCCTTAATTTGGTTTTCCATTTGACTGTTATTGGCATATATGAATTCCTCTGATTTGTGTGTATTGATTTTCTATCCTGAGACTTTACTGAATTCATTGATCAATTCCAGGAGTCTCTTGGTTGAAACCTTGGGGTTTTATAGATATAACATCATATCATCAGCAAAGAGTGAGAGTTTGATCTCTTCTGTCCCTATTTCAACTCCCTTGATTCTGCTCTCTTGCCTGATAGCTCTTGCAAGGACTTCCAATACTATGTAGAAAAGTAATGGGGACAGTGGTAGAGGGAATGCTTTCAGTTTTTCCCCATTCAGTATGATGTTGGCTGAGGGTTTGTCGTATATGGCTTGTATCATTTTTATATAGGCCCCATCTATGCCTATTTTGTTAAGTGTTCTTATCATAAAAGGGTGTTGAATTTTGTCAAATGCTTTCTCTGCATCTATTGAGAGGATCATCTGATCTTTATTTTTGCTTCTATTTATGTGATGAATTACATTCCCATATGTCAAACCATCCCTGCATCTCTGGGATGAAGCCCACTTGGTCGTGATGGATTATTTTTTTGATAAGCACTTGGATTCGATTTGTTAGAATTTTATTGAGAATTTTTGCATCTATATTCATAAGAGAAATTGGTCTATAGTTCTCTGTTTTAGTTGCATCCTTTCCTGGATTTGGTATCAGGATTATGTTGGCTTGGTAAAAAGTGTTGGGGAGAATCCCATCCTTCTCTATATTGGAGAATAGTTTATGTACGATGGGCACCAGTTCTTCTTTGTAGGTATGGTAGAATTCAGGTGTGAACCCATCTGGTCCAGGGCTTTTCTTTTTGGGAAGGTTTTTTATTGCTGTTTCAATTTCAGATCTAGATATCGGTCTATTCAGGAATTCTATTTCTTCCTGGTTGAGCCTGGGAAGGCTGTGTGTTTATAAGAATTTGTCCATTTCCTCCAGGTTTTCTAATTTGTGTGCATAAAGATTTTTGTAGAATTCATAGATGATATCATGTATCTCTGTGGCATCAGTCGTGATTACTCCTTTCGTGTTCCTGATCGAGGTTATAAGAGATTTTTCTTTTCTGCTCTTGGTTAGTTTAGCCAGAGGTGTGTCAATTTTGTTTATTTTTTCAAAGAACCAACTTTTGGTTTTATTAATCTCCGTTATGGTTTGGTTTAATCTCCCTTATGGTCCTTTTCATTTAGTTCTGATTTAATCTTAATAATTTCCTTCTGCTGGGTTTGGGTTTGGTCTCTTCTTTCTTCTCCAGCTCTTTGAGTCTATTCATTAGATTGTCTATTTGTAAGTTTTCTGTCTTTTTGGTATAGGCATTTATGGAAATAAATTTTCCTCTCAGGACTGCTTTAGCTGTGTCCCACAGATTTTGATAAGTTGTATCTCCTTTGTCGTTTAATTCAGAGAATCTTTTGATTTCTGACTTGATTTCTTCATTTATAAAATGATTGTTCAGGAGAAGGTTATTTAGCTTCCATGACTTTGAGTAGAAATGAGGATTTCTGTTAGGGTTCATTGTTACTTTTATTCCACTGTGATCCGAGAAGCTGCATGGTATTATTTCTATATTTTTAAATTTTTTAAGACATGCTTTATGTCCTAAGATATGGTCAATCTTGGAGAATGTCCCATGAGCTGATGAGAAGAACTTATATTCAGTGGTATTTGGGTAGAATGTCCTGTAGATGTCAGTCAGGCCCATTTGTTCTAGCATTCTATATACGTCCAATATTTCTTTGTTTATTTTTTGTTTGGAGGATCTGTCTTGAACTGTCAGTGGCGTGTTAAAATCTCTGGCTACTAAAGTGTTGTTATCTATCATTTGGTTCAGATCAAGTAGGGTTTGCTTTATGAATCTGGGTACACCTAGATCGGGTGCATATATGTTAAGTATAGTTATGTCTTCTTGTTGAATTGTACCCTTCACCAGTATATAGTAACCATCTTTGTCTTTCTTTACTTTTGTTGATTTAAAAACTACGTTATCGGAGATTAGAACTGCCACGCCAGCTTTCTTTTGGGTTCCATTTGCTTGGAATATTGATTTCCACCCTTTTATTTTCAGTCTAAATGCATCCTTGCAGGTTAGATGAGTTTCCTGAAGACAGCAGATACTTGGCTTATATCTTTTTTATCCATCGGGCCAGTCCATGTCTCTTGAGTGGGGAATTCAATCCATTCACATTTAATGAGAGAACTGATAAGCGAGACAGATTGCTGTTCCTCATGTTGGGTTGAATTTCATTGATCTGTTTTCTCTCTTGAGCCATTATGATAACTGTGTTTTCATATTTATCTCTTGATTAGTGTTACATTCGAAGGTCCTTCTTGTGCTGGACCACGTGTAACTCTGTTTTGAATACTTCTTGGAAAGCTGCTCTTGTCTTGGTGAATTCTCTGAGTTTTTGTTTATCTGAGAATGTCTTAATTTCACCTTCATATATAAAACTGAGCTTATCTGGGTACAGGATTCTAGGCTGGGCATTATTCTGTTTCAGAAGAGTGAGAATGGGGCTCCAATCTCTTCTTGCTTGTAAGGTTTCAGTTGAGAAATCTGGCGTGATTCGGATGGGCTTTCCTTTGTATGTTACTTGTTTTTTTCTCCTTACAGATTGAAGAAGGGCCTCGTTAGTGGATATTTTGGTCAGTCTGATAACTACATGACGTGGTGTCTTCCTATTTGGTATGAATCTCTCAGAGGTTCTTTGAGCTTCTTGAACCTGTGTATCTAGAGATTTGGCAAGGCCTGGGAAATTTTCCTCAATTATATCTTCAGATACTTTATTCAACCCTTGCTTATTGTCTTCTTCACCCTCAGGAATGCCGATAACTCTCACGTTAGGCTTCTTTACATAATCCCACATTTCTTGTAGACTATGATTATTTCTCATGTTTCTTTGTTTTAACTCTGTGACTGCCTTATTTAATTGGAAAGTGTTATCTTCGATCTCTGAGATTCTTTCTTCTGTTTGATCTACCCTGCTCTTGAGACTTTCCACTGTGTTTTGTAGCTCCTTGAATAAATTTTTCATTTCCAGGAGTTCAGTTTGATTTTTCTTCAGTATTTCAATTTCTTTGGTGAATTTTTCTTCCAAGTCCTGGATCTTTTTTGTGGTTTCTTTGTGTTGATTATCCATTTTTTCTTGCATAATGTTCAGCGTATTTATGATCCATGTTTGAAATTCTTCCTGTGACATGTTGCTATTTGGAATCTGCTTTGTGTTAATTGGTGGAGAACTAGTAATCCTCTTTGAGGGCATGGTTTCAGCTTGATTCTTTATACTCCTAGAGTTCCTTCGCTGAGCCCTTCCCATCTGAATGAATCCTTAAGATCCCTTCTTTCAGCTTTAGTCTGGATAGGGGCACACTGTGAGTGCCAGGTAAGCTGCCTCCTCTGTCACTAGGGGGAGCCCTTCACATATTGTTCAGGATTTTGCTAGCTCCGCTGGGGGGGCTGCCCCTCTTCCTCTCCCGAGGTGGCTTCTGTCTCTCTCTGCAAGAAAGACAGTGGATAGGGAGAGTGGAGCGGTGCCCTCATTCGCCCAGCGCCCCAGCCACTGCAGTTCCCGCGGGAGATGGTCTGCCCCACCCCAATGTCTGCAAGGTCCACGCTCCACTCTCTCGTGACTGGGGAACCACTCAGTGTTCACACAAAGGTGGAGCTCCTAGTCAGGGTCCGTGGACTAGGGAAGGGAGCCGCCCAGGGAGCCGCCCGGTACCCAATCGCTCCTCAGCGTTTAGGCTGTGGACCCCGACAATGGCGGCCGCCCGTCTGCAGATCACTGTCACTGGGGTTGAATGCTCAGGGACCGGCAGAGGCCAGAGGAGCCGGGGAGCGGGAGAATCCAGCCGCCCACCTATACGAGGCAGTTTGGCGTCTGCTAGAGCCGGGACCAAAGCAGCCCCACCGCCCACGTATAGGAGACAGTTGCTAGGTGCGTCAGCTGCGCACAGCACTCCAGGGTCCAAAATGCCTCCTGCCAATGTCTCCTCTCTGCAGAGCCCCACATCTCCCGTGGCGATTCTGCACCGACTTCAGGCAGATCCTCAATTGAGTGGGTGTGGAGGTCAGAGGGGGAACAAGATGCTTTCCTGTGGGGCTGAACCCACCCCACTCTCTGGTGAGGTGGGTACAGCTGTCCCGTGCTCCCTTCTCTATTGGCCATCCCGCACTCTCCAGATTTTGGTGATTTATTTCCCTAATCACCTCAGTCTTTTCTTGCTCTCTCTCTCTGTCCCACGCTGATTCTCCATGGATTCACACCACCGTTCTTGTGGGGAAGTGAACCTCTAGGGTTGTGGCAGTGGGAGACCCATGCCTTCCACTCCAGGAGCACGAATCCAGGAGGTCACCACCATTCCACCATCATTGAGAATGAATCAAAGGAGTCTTAAAGGAACGGGCTGAAAAGTGCGGATCCTGTTTCAGTCTAAGTCTGAAACAGGATCCGCACTTTTCACCTGCCACACACATGCCCACTTCTCCTCTCTGGGCATAATAAAAACAAACCACTGGACTGACAGAGGGCTTGCCCCCCCACACACACCACACGACCCCACACAAAAACGTCCCCTCCAGTGACTCATTCTTATGCTAACTGGCAAATGGTGCTATGCCTTTTAAAATAATGGAAAAAGGATGGTGGAATGATACTTGAAAGACTGGTTTTATTCCACGCTCCCGTACCAAGTATCGGCAACACCAAGTGAGCTAGGCCTCAGCATAGTTTTTTCCCTGGCAGCCATCTTGGGATTAAGGAGGCAGAGAAGTACCTTGTCACAATTATGGTGAAAGGTGCTGCAAAAATTGGCAAATAATTCTCCACGTAGTGGTTATTTCAAAAGCTCTATGGCATACTTCTTGGAACCAGCTAGTTACCTGGGGCCACGCATAGAGGGTTATAGAGAACCATGGTGGATTCACGGAAGAAGAGTCAAATGATTCTTAAAGGAACGGGCAGAAAATGTGGATCCTGTTTCAGTCTAAGACTAAAACAGGATCCGCACTTTTCACCTGCTGCACACATGCCAACTTCTCCTCTCTGAGGATAAAAAAAAAAAAAAAAAAAAAAACACTGGACTGGCAGAGCGCCTGCCCCCTCACACACCACCTGACCCCACACAACAACGTGCCCTCCAGCAACTCATTCTTATGCTAACTGGCAAAAGGTGCTCTGCCTTTTAAAACAATGGAAAAAGGTTGGTGGAATGATACTTAAAAGACTGGCTTCTTGCCAGGCTCCAGT